>NC_134803.1:20350174-20367674 GCF_046742065.1 Oratosquilla oratoria | reverse complement strand
GCCGGGGACTCGGGGTTTGCCGGGTACTGCGGCTTCCCCGGGCACTTGGGGTCTGCCGGGTACTGCGACTCCGCCGGGGGCTATGGGTCTCCCGGGTGCTGCGGCTCCGTCGGGGGCTGGGGGTCTCCTGGGTACTGCGGCTGCGCCGGGGACTACGGTTCGAGGGGCTACGAATCTTCCGGAGGTTGCGGTTCTGTAGAGGGCTGCGACTCCGCCGAGGGCTGCGAGTCTGTCGGCGACTGCGGCTCCGCCGGAGGCTACGGTTCCTCCGGGCGATGTAGCTCCGCCGGGGGCTGCTGCTCCGTCGGGTATTGTGGCTCCGCCGGGGGCTTCGGCTCCGACAGGGGCTATGGCTCCGCTGGGGGCTACGGCTCCGCCGGGGGCTACGGCTCCGTCGGGGGCTGTGACTCCGCCGGGGACTACGGCTCCGCCGGGGGCTGCGGCTCTGCCGGGGGCTACGGCTCCGCCGGGGGCTGCGACTCCGTCGGGGGCTACGACTCCGCTGGCGGCTGCGGCTCCGCCGAGGGCTACGATTCCTCCGGCGGCTGCGACTCCGCCGTGGGCTGCGGTTCCGCCGGGACCTGCTGTTCATCAGGAAGCTACGGCTCCTCCGGGGGGTGCGATTCCGCCGTGGACTGCGGCTCCGCCGGCGGTAAGACTTTCGCCGGCAACTTCGGGTCTTTCGAGTTCTGCTAAGACTTTGTCGGCGACTCCGCCTCCGTCGACGGCTAGGGCTCCGCCACCGACGTCTGGGGCTTCGTTGACGGCTGCGGCTACGTCGGCGACTCCGGCTTCTTCGATGACTACGGCTTCGTCTACGGCTGCGTGTCCTTGGCTGGCTTTTCGTCCGGCTGCGTCTCTTGATCCGGTTTCTACTCCGGCTTCGGCTACTTGGACTCCGGCTGCGAGTCGTCTTCGGTCTTTGAATCCTGCTGCGAGACTTTTTCAGGCTCTGGCTTCGGCTGCGAGTCTTTTCCTGACTAAGACTGCGGCTCTTGCTCTTAGATAGGCTTCGGCCTTGAGCTTTCATAAGACTCTGGTTTCGGCTGTGACTCTCTTTAAGACCCTGGCCCTGGTCGCGAGTCTCTTTTGGACTTTGGTTCCGGCTGTCGAACCTTCTCAGACTCTGGCTTCGGTCGCTTGGCTTTTCTTGGCTAAGGTTCCGGATTAAAGTTCTTTCAGGACTCTGGTTCCTGCCGTGAATCTCTTTCGGACTCCGGCTTCGGTTTTTCGTCTTTTTCGGGCTTCGGATTGGGCTACAGCTCTTTTGCTGATTCCTGCTCCTACTCCTACTTATACTTCGGCTGAAAGACTTTTCCTGACTCTGGCTTCGGCTGTCAGTCTTTTTTGGACTTAGGATCCGGCTGCAAGTATTTTCCAGACTAAGACTCCGGCTCTTGCTTTTACTTAAACTTCGGCTTTGAGCCTTTATAGGACTCTGGCTTTGGCTGCGACTCTCTTCAAGGCTCTGGCTCCAGCTGCAAGTCTCTTTCGGACTCTGGCTTAGGCTACGAATCTTGTCCTGACTAAGACTCCGGCTCTTGCTCCTACTTGGTCTCCGACTGAAGGACTTTTTCGGAGTCTGGCTTCTGCTGTGGGTCTCTTTTGGACTCTGGCTTCGAATTTTTTTCCTTTCTGGGCTTCGGATCGGGCTGATAGTCTTTTCCTGACTCCTACTCCGGTTCCTGCTCCTATTTGTACTCCGACTGGGAGACTTTTCTGGACTGTGCCTTCTACTGCCAGTCTCTTTCGGACTCTGGCTTCGGGTGTCAGTCTTTCTCAGACTCTGGCTCCGGCTACGAGCACTCTCCTGACTAAGACTCCGGCTTTTGCTCCTATTTGTGTTTCGAGTGAAGGTCTTTTCCGGACTCTGGCTCCTGTTATGGGTCTCTTTCGGATTGTGGCTCTCAGTCTTTTCTGAACTTTGGTTCCAACTGTAGGTCTTTTCCTGACTAAGACTCCGGTTTCTGCTCCTATTTCTGTTCCGCCCGAGAGAGTTTTCCGGAGTCTGGCTCCTGCTGTGAACCTTTTTCGGACTCTGGCTTCGGCTGTGAGTTTCTTTCGGACTCTGGCCTCGGCTGCGAATCTCTCTCAGGCTCTGTCTCCATCTGAGAGTCTTTTCTTCACTAAGGCTCCGACTCTTGCTCCTACTTAGGCTCCGGCTGTGAGCCATTTCCGGAGTCTGACTTCTGCTATGAATCTTTTTAGGACTCTGGTTTCGGCTGAAAGTCTTTTCCTGGCTTAAGCTCCGGCTCCTGCTTCTACTTGAGCTTCGAATGAGAGCCTTTTTCGGACCCTTGCTCCTAATACGAGTCTTTTCCGGATTTTGGCCTCGGTTGTCAATTTTTTTCCGACTTCGGCTGCGAGTCTTTTCCTGACTGAGGCTCCGGCTCTTGCTCCTACTTGTGCTCCGGCCACAAGACTTTTTAAGGCTCTGGCTCCTGCTTTGAGTCTTTTTGGGACTCGGGCTTCGGCTACAAGTCTCTTTCGGACTGTGGCTGTGGCTACGAGTCTTTCCCTCACTAAGGCTCCTGCTCTTGCTTCTACTTAGGCTACGGCTACGAGCCTTTTCCGGAGTAAGACTCCAGTTCTTGTTCCTTCTGGGACTCCTACTTCCACTTTGACTTCGAGTCTTTATCGGACTAAGGCTTCGGCTTTGGCTCTTACTCTGGCTCCGACTGCGAGTCTTTTCCGGACTCCTGCTCCGGCTCTTACTCCTACTTATGCTCTGATCTCCACTCTCTCTCCACCTATGAGTCTTTTTCCTCTTATGACTCCGGCTGCGATTCTTTTTCTTACCAAAGCTGACAGTCGTTTTCGGGCTCCGGCTCTTACTCCTACTTAGTCTTTTATTTCTCTTCTGGCTTTGCTTGCGAGCCCTTTTCCGACTACGACTCCGGCTTCTGCTTCTTCTAGGACTGTCAGTCTTCTTCATGCTAGGGCTCCGGCTCATGCTCCGTCTGCGATTCTTTTTCTGATTGCGGCTCGAGTTCCTGCTCCTACTTCGGCTCCGGCTGTCAGCGTTCTTTGGACTCCGGTTCCGGCCGCGAGTCTTGCTCTGGTTTTGGTCCCGGTTCTTGCTTCTTTTCGTGTTCCGACGGCTCCGGCTCTTGCTCCGGCTGCGATTCCTCTTCGAAAGACGATCCCGGCTCCGTCTGCGATCAGGGTTTAACTCTTCCGGTGACTTGAGTTCGGTCAGCTTCTCTTTCACGGGCTCAAGACTAAGTGCCGCCTCTCTTTCCGACAAAGCTTTCTCCATCAGGTACAACTTCCTCATCAACACCGACTCAGGGCATGATTCCGGTAACGACTCATGTTCCTGTGCCGACTCCGGTTCAACCGGTATCTTTTCCGTCACCGGTCGTTCTTCTTGATCGGACTCATATTCCAGTTCTCTCTTGAGAGATAGCTCAGGGGTCTTTCTCTTTCCTGACAAATTTGCTTCTCGTTTCTTGGACAGCTCCGACGTCGACTCCAATCCTTTTCGTATCCTTGGTAACGGCTCCAGATTTTCTCTTCCATTCTCTCTCTGCTGTTCCATCTTATCCGAGTCTCTTTCCGACTCTGTCTCCGAATCCTTCGTGGACCCAGTCTCCTCCGGTAATCTCTCCATTTTCTTCTCTGACTTTCTTTCCAACTCCATTTCTGACCGTCTCCCCGCTTCCTCTGACAACTCCAGCTCCAACTTTATCGGCATTATCAGTTCCTTTTGCCATGTGACTTAGGTACACTACCCAAACTTCGCTTCTGGCTCTACCTTACAATCTACCACAACATTGCATCTATTCCTAACGTGGACCAACTAGCATTCTTGATCTGTTTCTTTATCATATCCATTACGGCTTCGGTCGCTGTGCTAACTGGTTACGTGAATCGGTAGATCCTCTGACAGGAACCTCCTTGGTTCCTCCGACTTCATTAGTTATGGTAACAGAGTCCCTGCCGATGACTCCGGCTCCAATGAGGTTGCTTCCAGTTCCCTGAACATAAAAGAAAATAAGTAAATTTTATTATGGATTAGGACAGATATGATGGTTTTTGTAATAAACAACCAAATCTCTTATATCACAATAATGAACGCCAAGTGGTAACTGACTCTCATAAGGATATTTTCGTTAGGGGAGTGAACCCTAAACCAGAGCCACTGACAGAACAATGAGGGAGAGAGCACGGTGAGGAAAGGAGTCAACACTGAGTGGGCAAACATTTCGGTGAAGTTACGATCGAACTAAGAAGTTTCAATCGACAGAGGATCTAATTCAGAAAAGGAAGCATGAGGTTCTTTGGTCCCATGATGAACAACAGTGAAATATAGAACAATAGTCAGATCAGCTGTCACTTATCAATAGCAGAATCGAAACCATTCTTACATACATACATATACATATACCAAGGCTTTTTCCCCCTTACTAGGGAGGTAGCCAAAAAGGAAAAGGCATAAAATCATTCCCACCCATTCCATCCCTGAATACACTCCACACCCCTCCACCCTCCCTCTCATCTTAGCACCTCCTGGATGACGGGTCATCCCTGCATCTTGTCCACTGCCCTAGGTCAGAAGCAGTGTCGCAAGACACAGCACATCCACAGCAAGGCCGCTTCATTAAATAGGCGACCCCCCTCTCCGTCCCCCCAAGCATAAAAGGAGAAGACGGGGAGAAATCCCTTCGGGCTGCATCAAATTTTGCTCACATATACTACTTCACCCCCCATCCACCCGCCCATTCCACCTCATGCATCACAACATCATCCATATACAACCATTCTCCATTCACCCCTGTCTTCTGTCCTCTCCCGTCCTTCCTCAACAGACATTCCTCTCTTCCCCAAAGCCCCCTTCACCCCATCCATCCACCTCATCCTAGGACGTCCCCTTATGTTCACTCCCTCCACATCTGCCTTCCATACCTCTTTTACTAGTCTTTCTTCACTCATTCTTTCCATGTGTCCAAACCATCCTAATACTCTCTCATCAACCCTATCTCCCAGCTCCCTTTCCACCCCCGTTCTTCTCCTCACCTCCTCATTTCTCACTCTATCTAGCCTAGTAACCCCCATCATACTTCTCAGACACCTCATCTCAAATACATTCAAACTCCCTCTTTCTTCCTCTCTTATGTTCCATGTTTCTGCCCCATACAGTGCTGTTGGCACAATCACTCCATCATACAGTCTCCTCTTAGCATCCATTCCCAAATGTCTATTCCTCATTACACTCTTCAATCCACCAAGGCATTTACTCGCTTCTCTCAATCTACATTCTACCTTCACCTTCACTCCACCTTTTCCTGCCACATTTGCACACGAGTATCTAAAACTATCCACTTCCTCCAGTCGCTCTCCCTTAATGCTCACTTCCAGTCTACTGCCACTTTCACCCCTTGTACATCTCATCACCTTACTTTAACCCACATTTATCTTTAGCTTTCTTCTATCACATACTCTCCCAAATTCTGTCACCAACTTCCTCAGTCCCTCCTCCGATCCTGCCACAAGCGCAGTGTCGTCCGCAAACAGCAGCTGGCTCACCTCCCACTTTTCTCCATTTTCTTTAACCATCTCCAATCCCTGACCCACTACCCTTGCATTTACCTCTCGCACTACCCCATCCATGTACAAGTTGAACAGCCAGGGCGACATAACGCATCCTTGACGAAGTCCCACCTTTAGCTCGAACCATTCACTCTCTCTATTTCTAATCCTGACACAAGCTCTACTACTCTCATAAAAACTCTTGACAGCTCCTAGAAGCTTTCCTTCTATCCCATATATCTGCATAACCTCCCACAGTGCCTTTCTGTCTACCCTGTCGTAAGCCTTTTCCAAATCCATAAAAGCCCCAAAAACATCCTTCCCCTTTCCTATAGCTTTCTCACATATTTGTCTTACCACAAAGATCTGATCTATACAACCTCTACCCGTCCTAAATCCACACTGTTCCTCACCAATTACTCCCTCTTTTCCTCTCCTAATCCTCTCAATCAAGATCCTCCCATAAGTCTTCCCAACTACACTTAACAAGCTAATCCCTCTGAAACTACTACATTCACACTTGTCCCCTTTCCCCTTGTAAAGTGGAACTATACAGGCACTCCTCCAGTCCTCCGGCAATCTACCCTCTCTCCAGCAAACATTAAATAACCTCACCAGCCAGTCCACCATCACTGTACCTCCTTTTTTTTTTAGACATTCTGCATGGCATCCATCCAGACCAGGTGCCTTACCTGCTTTCATCATCTTAACTGCTGCCTTCACTTCATCCTTCCTTATTTCTCCTCCATTTTCCTCACTCCTCACTCTCATTTTCTTAGCATTTCCCACTGCAACTATCTTTCCCTCCCTATCCTCCTTCACATTAAGCAACTCCCTAAAATATTCTGCCCATCTTCCCCTTACTGCCTTCTCTTCCATTATCATCTCTCCATCTGTACCTTTTACATTTTCTTCTCTACTTGATTCGCCTCCTCTTCCTCTCTTAATTTCTTTCCAAAAAATCTTTTTCTTACTTTCAAAATTTTGTGTCATATTCTTACCCCACTTCACATCTGCCCTCCTCTTTGCCTCCTTTACCTTTTGCTTTACTTCTCTTTTCTTTTCTTTGTACCTCTCATATGACTCCCTCGTCCTATTTTGTAACCAATCTGTGAAAGCTCGCTTCTTCTCTTCTACAACCTTCTTTGTTTCCTCATCCCACCATTCACTACCCTTCCTTCTATTTCCTCCTGTCCTTCTTGTTCCACACACCATCCTTGCACACTTTGTGACTCCCTCCTCCAACCATCCCCATTCCTCCTCCACACCTAGCTCTACTCTATCCTTCACTCCCTCCCACTCCTCCTTCAGCTTCTTGTACTCCTCCTTTTAATCTAAATAGTTCACTCTAAGCACCTCCCTACCTTTTGTCCGTTTCCTCTTTCTCCATCTATCCTCCACTCTCAACTTACCTTCCACCAAAAAATGATCTGATATACCCCCACCCTCTCCCCTTAGCACATGTACATCCTTAACTCTTCCTATCATAATCCTATTTACCACTACATAATCCATCAACGCTCTATCTACCACCCTTCCATCCACCACCCTCTCCCATGTGTACTTATGCTTGACTTTCTTCCGAAACACTGTATTTGTTATCATCAACTCTCTTTCTAGACACATTTCCACCATCAAATCTCCACTAAGATTCTTTCCTGGAACTCCACATTTCCCAACCACTCCATCAATTGGACCATTTCCTACCCTAGCATTAAGGTCTCCCAGTACTATTACATTTACATTTCTCCCTAAATCCTCTATGCACTCATTTAAATATATCCAAAAGGACTCCCTTTCTTCTACACTCTTCTCACTGCCAGGCCCATATGCACTTACAAAGACCCACATCTCCTTTCCCAGTTTCACCTTCATCCACATTATCCTTGAGGAAACCTCCTTCCACTCTACTACACGTTTACCTATCTCTTCACTTACTAGAATAGCCACCCCTTCCCTCCCTCACCCTCTCTTCACTCCTGATAACCTCCGACTTACACTCCCAAACTTACACCCACCCTTCCCTTTCAACTTAGTTTCACTCAAAGCCAACACATCCATCTTTCTTCTCACAAACATACTACCTATCTCTTCCCTCTTACTCTCATCTGTACCACATCCACGCACATTAAAAGACCCAAACCTTAGGGTGCTGGTCGGAAAATTCCCAGACCCTCTTATGCCTTTACTTTTTCGTTTAGGAATGTCCCCTTTGGGGCTACAAGGAGAAGGATGCCTAGTCCCACTCCCCGTCCCTTTCTTTTCGCCTCTTACGATCCAAGTGGAAATACTTGGTAGCAGTATTCTTTTCCCCCACCACAGGGAATTCCCCCACAGCAGAAAATTAATACTCAGAGAAATGATACAGGACAGCAGCAAGGGGTTGGGGGACAGCATAACGGAGGGACAGTCGTAGTATAAAAGTGTCATCATTTCTCTATGAAGAGTTTTCCTCTATCATAGACAAAATAATGTGTGGCTCTGGTCCGTAGGGGCGCCCCATATAGACCCTAATGTATCAACTGCATGCTACTTTGCCACAATAACAAGCAGCCAATACCCCAGACGTATAGCTGACGTATAGCAACCAATACCCCATTCTTAAAGACAGGAATTAAGTAATGGTCACTAACATGGGTCTCAACATACCATGAGATACAAAGAATTCAAGCATAATCATTAGACTAGTAATTTACAGGCTAATGAAAGCATGAATATACCATGAAACACAATTCTAAGCATAATCGTTAGGCTTTACAGGGCTTCTCGTCATAAAAAATACACTCAGAGAATTAGTGTATTCTGTAATATTTTCGACACGTTGACTTACTATTTACATATGGTATAAAGTTGAGTATCCGCTTCTATCTCCTTTTGGCCAGGTTTCAACATAAAACTTGAGCTAATTTTAAAAACTAGTTGTTCATCGTGTGCATGGATGGGGTGATAAGGGAGGTAAAGGCGAGGTTGATGAGTGGGAATTGGAGATGGAATGTGAAAGTGGAGGTAAGTGAGGTGATCCAGTTGTCGGTTCCTCATGGCACTGCGCTTGTGGCTGGGGCAAAGGAAGGTCTAAAGCAGCGGTTCTTGACCTGGGTTCGATTGAAACTCAGTGGTTTGGTGAGTTAATCTCAAGGTTTTGGCGGTCTCTCTCTCTCTCTCTCTCACACACACACACACACACACACACACACACACACACACACACACACACACACACACACACACACACAGTGGCACAGTTGGTAGAGCGCTGAACTGGGAAGTAGAAGTGCTCCCAGTACCCAGTTCGAATCCTGCCCAGGGCCGAAATTATTTCGGTATCGCTGTGCCTCGGGTCGTTACTCTGACTCTCGTGGGCGGGGAGTTGGGTGTGTGTGTGTGTGCAAGGTCATAGCATTACCCATAGATCGGACCTACGAGCTCTGAGCTCTCTTCCGGGAGGGAAATAGCTGTCGATCACGAGTCCAACACGTGATCCAAAGACCAAGGTGAATACACACACACACACACACACACACACACACACACACACACACACACACACACACAAAGAAGAGAACGAGGGGACCTACTAACCATCTACAGAATTATGAAAGGAAAAGACCGCCTTGATAGAGAGGACTTATCAAAGTGGGACAGAGGAAAAACAAGAAGACATGCAATGAAACTCAAAAAGGATAAACACAGAAGAGACCTGAAAAAGAACAGCTTCCCACACAGAGTGATTGATGTATGGAACAAATTGGCTGAAAAAATAGTGTGTGCAAACACAATACAAGAATCTAAGAACAAACTTGATCTTGCGAGATACAAAACACGGGTCACCAAGAGCATAGCTCCCCTTCCCGTATAATACAACTATGTAAATACAACTAGGTAAATACACACACACATGAAGAAAAGGAATAGACTTTGCTTAGAAAATTATATGAGAGTGGCATGTGCCAAGGTGAAACTGCGCATTTCTGAACTTGTATCTGAAAGGCAACGACAAAAGTCACATTGATTTGAAAACAAGAACAACATTGTATTATGATTTTTTTTTTTGCGTGAAATACATGTTTTGTTGGTTTTGTTCTTTGAACACAGTGATTTTGTGTGCACCTGATGCATGGTTCATTTTGTGCACTAATGAAATATATATCTGATTTGAATAAATATCTTATTTTTCCAATTATTAAGGTTTCGGTAAATGCACGGATGAAACTTGCGGGGTTCAGTACCTTCAACAAAGTCAAAACCACTGGTCTTTTGGCAGTTAGTAACGGAGTTTGGGAGGGTATGTGGCAGGAGAAAGTGAATATGCATAAATGTAAGGTGAGATGTACGAGGGGTGAGGGTGGCAGTAAGTCTTGAGAGACTACAGGAAGTGGATAATCTTAAGTATTTTGGATTACAGTTAGCAGGGAATGGAGAAGTTGGGGTCGAGGTAAACTGTTAAGTGAGAGAAGCAAGCATATGTGTTGGAGGAATGGAAAGTGTCACAAGAAATAAATATTTAGGGATGGACGCAAAGAGAAGACTATACGAAGTCCCATGGTGCCTATAGCACATTGGGACAGAAACGTGAAATTTAATGGGACAGAAACGTGAAATTTAATGGGGCAGAAAGGAAAAATTTAAATGTGTTTGGGATTAATTGTTTGAGAAGTATGGTGATGGATAAGAGGATGGATGGAATGAGAAGTGAGGAGGTACGTAGATTGGGGGTTAAAAAGGAGCTGGCGGACAGGGTTGATCAAAGGATATTGGTACCGTTTGGGCATACTGAAAGAATAAGTGAAGAAAGATTAGCAAAAAGAGTCATGATAGCAAAGGTGGATGAAGTGAACTTGAAGGGTATACAAAGAATAAGGTGGGTGGATTGAGTCTTGCTGAGCAGGGAAGATAGAAGGCAAGAGGTGAGTGGAAAATGGAGAACAGTTGTTAATAGATGATAAACTGACGCGCCCCGAAGTGAATCCTCCTGGTCTTTTCTTAATTACTTATGAGTTGACGAGGGGGGAAAGGTTGTCATGAAATGAAACGGTGGGGGTAAACCAGCTTGCTGCTGTGCAGCTGCTGTGTCTAGCTACATTGCCTCTGACCCAGGGGGTCAGGGATGGCCCTTCACCCAAAGGAAGCTAAGATAAAAAGGAAAACCAGTGGGTGTTGGGTGCATGCCCAGGCTGGTTGCTTCCCTTCTAACGGGGAAGAGGCCTTTTGGTATGTAGAAAAAAATACATAAATACATATATACATATTTAACGAAAAGATTATATGATAATCATTATGGTCTTCCAGATCACTCTTTTCTGAAAAGTCTAAATTGCAGCACTACGATCAAGTGTAAATGGCACTTTCATTTTTCTTTCTTGCATTTTTGTTTTACGAGCCACCGGGTGCACCTGTCTTTGCTTTGCAGGGGGTTTGGCCTTCGGCCTTTAGCGGCCCCAGGCCGCAAGCGCCTTCAGCATGAATCCACCAGTTCTACAGGACTCCACCGGATATACTGTACATGACCACACAACATCTACTGGATTCCACTGAATCTACAAAATTCAACCAGAGTGACAGGATTCCACCGAATCTATCGGACTTCGCCAGATCTACCAGACTCTACCGGATCTACAGAATTCCATCAGACCTACAGGACTCCACCGGATCTACATGTCTCTACCGAAATTATAGGACTCCATCGGATCTGCCGGACTCCACCGGATCTACAGGACTCCACCACTTTCGACAAAACGCCACAATTTACTTATTTTAGAAAATGAGAGAGTTTTGAAATAATATTTTTTATTGAAATGGGTGGGAGTACAATTATACCTTTCGACTTTGGCTAACTCTCTTGTAAGGGGGAAAAAGCCCTTGATATATATATATATATATGTATATATATACTAAAAAGATATCCAATACCCACTAAATTCTTATAAAGAAAATTGCCACCCGGTATGGAAGGGATTACTGAAAAGAGCGCCTGACCCTCTTCCCTCCCTTCAGGAGGCGTCAAGGAGACGAATTAAATCGCCTGGCGAAAGCCACAATAAAACGGTGAGCTTTCACAGGGTACGGACGGCGTTCAGTGTTCAAAACCAACCTCCTTGTTAGGGTCCATCGCTGCATTCTCTACAATGGTTTGTTGTCCTGGATTCTACGACTCAGGTAGGGAAATGACGATAACAACACTCAATGATTCGAGTCCTAGATACAGATCTAGTTAATCCATACATACATACATACATATATATATATATATATATATATATATATATATATGTATATATATATATATATATCTAGATATATATATGATTTGGATGATGGAGAACATAAACACAGGGGAAGGCTAGGAACCCTAAACACTCTAACGTTTCGTTCGCGTAGAACTTCTTCAAAGAGTGTACGGAAAACTGTAATTGAAGTTTATGTACTAAACTTAATTATCTTGTCGGATACTTGGGAAAGGTCGTTTTTCTGGCGTGTTCTAGAATCAAAATACTAGTTTGTTTAGCTAAATTGATAGACCCTCCTCGATGGTTCGATGAATTCTTAGTTGAAATATATGCTGATTCTACAATTCTTCTAGTGAATTTATCAAAACCTTTATGTAGCACTTCAGCTCCTCTCCAGTTTGGTAAATGATCGAATTTTTCCGCATGAACTATTAAAGAATTAGATGTCCTATGTGCTTTTATGTCGTTTTTATGTTCATAAATTCTTTTATCTAATCCCTTTGATGACTCGCCATAATATGCCATTGAGCAACTATTGCACGGGATTTTGTATACGACACTGTTTTCGGAATTGGTTCTCTTTTCGGAAGTCTTTACCAAATCACCTATCCTCTTATTTGTTATTTTAGCTGTTTATACCTGTTTTTGTTAAATATTTGTCTATTATTGGTGAAGTTTCTGAGCCAGGTACTGATACAAAATTGGTAGTATCTTTATCGTTTCTCCCTTTCTTTCCACGATTATAAATATTTATTGATTGCTTTTCATTTTGTTCTCCTCAACATTCCCTCTGGGTATCCAAATTTGTCAGAGGCTTTCATAATATAACCAAATTCGTCTTCTAGGTATTCTTTGCTACAGATTCGTAGTGCCCTGAGAAAAAAGCCTATTACTATACTACTCTTTGTCCTATCATCATGTGCGGAGAAGTAATGTACCAAATCCTCTTTGTTTGTTTCCTTTCTGTATACTGAGAAAGTCACAGTTTTTCCTACTCGTCGTATTAATGTATCGAGGAAGGGCAATTGTCCATTTTGTTCCTCTTCTACGGTGAACTGAATATCGCTGTTGACCGCGTTAAGCATTCTCACTTTATCACTTACACTGGTGTTTTCGGGGATGATAGCGAGGACGTCGTCTACATATCTAAACCAGTGTGATCCCCATTAATTCTGATAAAGTTTCCTTTTTCCAGTAACTCCATATATAGAGAGGCCATCACTGCACTTAAAGGACTACTCATAGCGAGACCTCTGTGTTGTTCATACTCGTCACCATTAAATTTAAACGCACCGAAATTTACACATAAATCTATCAATTCTATATAATCTTGTTTTCTTACGGGTAGGTCAGCATCATTCATATCTTTTATTACTCTCTTTACTGCCTTTAACGCACCGTCAGTGGAAACATTTGTAAACAAAGCCTTAACATCATAGCTTGCTGACTTTTCCCCGTGAAATCTAAATCCTTTAGTCTTGTCAAAAGATCGTTATATATATATATATATATATATATATATATATATATATATATATATATATATATATATATACATACATACATATCTCCCAGGTGCACCAAAACGCCGGTTTAAAGACCAGCTCAAACACACCCTGAAGGCGGATGACATCGACCCTACCAATTGGGAAACAGAAGCCGCTAATAGAGAGAGCTGGATAAGAACCATCCTCGAAAAAAAAGAGACCTTTGAGAACAACAGAAGGCAGCAAATAGAAATAAAAAGAAATATAAGGAAGGCAAGAGCAGAGAATCCCCAGAACCACCCGACCATTCCCTGTGGTGGCTACGGCCGCCTCTTCCGAGCCCAGATAGGACTCATCTCACATAGAAGGAAATGTCAGTGAGCTGCGTTTACTCGGACACGAGTGCTGCCAACGACGACGATATATATATATATATATATATATATATATATATATATATATATATATATATATATATATACACATATATATATATATATACATATATATATACATATGTATATATATATATATAAATATATATATATATATATATATATATATATATATTAAATTTAATTTGTACTTGGGAAAAAACTTGGTTGAAGGATTAAGTGATTCCGAAAAGGGAACGACTAAGGAGCTCTTATCCAATGAAAATTTAAAATAAATGGGGGCGATGTTGAAAACATTTTGGACCTCGCTCGGCTGAGGGCTTTGACCAAGAACCAAAACGGATAAGCTAACTTGCTAAATTGAGATTTAATCAGATTTAATTCTCCATCAAGAAATTGGGGGCTACAAATCCTTAGAGCTCGAAGAAATAAACCTGAGGCGACGCTACTTTTTACTTTGTCTGGGTGACTGCTAAAGAAATGGAGATAACTACCAGAATGGGTCTTTTCTATAGATGGTAAAGGCAAGCTTATCCCCGTCACGAACAATTAGAACATCTAAAAAGGGTAGCTTAACCTTTTCTTCCCATTCAACTTTAAAATTAATATTGGGGGCTAAAGAATATAAATTAACACCATTAATAAAAAAAAAGTGGTAAATATCCACCAAAGGTTGAAAGAAGAACATAGTCAAGGTGTTTATTCGATACCAAGTAAAGGCTGTGATGTAGTTATATTGGACAGACGGGGAGGGATTTGGATACTAGGGTAATTCAACACAAACGGCCCATCAAGTATGGACAAGAAAGCTCATCGGTGTTCCAACATGTTGAACAATTTAACCATTGTTCAGATTGGGACAAAGCTGAGCTCATATATAAGTCTAGACGTGAGTTTAGGAGAAAAATGGTTGAATCAACCATTACTGAACATCAACCCAATATGACTATTTCGAAGGAACAATTGTCCCCGGACATAATTTTAGGACTTTTCATCACTAGTTTGGTCAAAAGACATTTGCATACTGACTCCACATACTGAGTGAGCCGAGGGTAGGGACCTCTCCCAGTGTTTCCCCATTCTTGTCAAGGGTGCTACTTAAGTATCACTCACTTCTCTACACTTTGTATGTACTGAAGAGGATTCCGGTTTGCAATCGAAACATATAGATTCCTTGTATCCACTCGTTTTTGCTCTAACTGGTTTTCACGTGGTATATATATTATGTATATATATATATATATATATATATATATATATATATACAGTATATATATATGTATATATATGTATATATATATATATATATATATATATATATATGTATATATAATTTTTTTAACAACCACAATGCACTTTAATTCTAAGCCATCAACATCGTGAGACCTAATGGAGGCCGACATGCAGAAATTGAAATGCGGTACTGCCAAGGACTCGAACCCAGCAATCACATGACAAGTGATTGCTGGGTTCGAGTCCTTGGCAGTGCCGCATTTCAATTTCTGCAAGTCGGCCTCCATTAGGTCCCCCGATGTTGATGGCTTAGAATTATGTGCATTGTGGTTGTTAAAATGTATCTCTAATCATTGGGACCCATTCTGTGTTGCACACACACACACACACACACACACACACACACACACACACACACACACACACAGTTATTGGAGAAGGTCTATACAATTATTGGATAAAAACAGGGACAAGAAACAGGGAGGGGGAATCATGTTCTTGGCCAAGAAAGACCTAAAGGTGACAAAAATTGCAGAGGGCAAAGGTAATTTTGAACTGATCATGATAAAAGTCGAAGGCGAGAATATGAAAAGCAGAAAGTTTGTGGTGACCTATGTGCCTCCAAAAACGAATGCTTGGAAAGAAAACGAACATACAAAAATGCTAGAAGATACAAGAAAATCACTAAATGAGATACTAATGTGTAAGGGTAATCTGGTCATTATGGGGGACTTTAATTGCAAAGAAATTTGTTGGGACAGCATGACAGTGCAAGGAGGAGATGACTCGTGGGGCAATGTACTGCTAGACATGACCATGGAGTACACAATGACCCAATGGGTCCGTGAAAACACACGGCACAGAAACAATGAAGAGCCATCGAAACTAGATCTAATATTTACAACAGAACCTGAAATAGTGGATAAAGTCCAGTACGAGACACCAATTGGAAAGAGTGACCATGTACTCATCGAAACTGTACTAAAGGAAGAAATAGACATGGAGAGGAACGAAAAGCATAGGAAAGGAAGATTGATGTACAACAAAGCAGATTTTGCAAAACTAAAGACATTCTTCCGGAATGCAAACTGGGAAAATTTTTATAGGGAAGAGACAACAGTGGAAGAGAAATGGAATATATTGATGGATAATTACAATGAAGGGGTAAACAGGCATGTACCAAGACAAAAGCGAGAGAGTGAGTACATTAAATGTTGGTTCAACAAAAGATGCAGTGAGGCAAAAGACAGAAGGGACAAAGCTTGGAAAAAGTGGAGAAAAGACAAAAAACAAAGCAAATGGCAAATTTATATAAACTGTAGAAATGAGTATGTTAATGTGAGAAGAGAGGAAAAAAGGAACCATGAAAAGGATATTATAGACAAATGCAAAGATCAACCCAAACTATTCTATCGATATGTGAATGGTAAACTTAAAACCAAACAGGAAATGGTGAAACTATGCCAAGGAAATATAGAATACACAGAAGATTTAGAGATGGCCGAAGTCATGAACAATCACTTTAAATCTGTCTTCACCAGAGAGAAAATACAAAATTGGGACATAGATAATAACAAGCAATCTCCCCACATGAGTGAGTTTACAACATCACTAAAAGAAATGTATTTATCAAGATTGTACTCGAGTCTACAACTCCCAAGGCCGAGGCCAGGATCGAGTCCGAATTCACATTATTCGAGTTCAGGTTCAGACGAGCCGAGTCCAATTTCGATTCCAAATATCAGAACATCTATCAAGACTGGACGTCAGAAAATCACATGGCCCGGATGGTATTGCAAATTGGATTCTAAAGGAGTGCAAAGAAGAACTAACAGACAAAATACACATCTTAATAAACAGCTCACTCAAAGAAGGAAAGATACCCAAGGACTGGAAAAACGCTAACATTGTACCAATATATAAAGGAGGAAACAAGGAAGAACCCACCAACTATAGGCCAGTATCACTAACAAGCACTATAGCCAAAATTTGTGAGAAAATAATCAAGAATAGATGGGTAAAACATCTGGAAGACAACAACATATTAAACCCAAGACAATTCGGGTTCAGACAAGGAAGATCATGCACCACAAACTTAATATGCTTTTACTCAAGACTAATAGACATAGTGCAAGAAAGAAATGGATGGGCTGATTGTGCATTCCTAGACTTGCAAAAAGCCTTTGACAAAGTACCACACAGAAAATTACTAAAAAACCTGGAACACATAGGAGGA
Source organism: Oratosquilla oratoria (assembly GCF_046742065.1). NCBI lineage: Eukaryota > Metazoa > Arthropoda > Malacostraca > Stomatopoda > Squillidae > Oratosquilla > Oratosquilla oratoria. The sequence continues at coordinate 20,350,567 of NC_134803.1, read as the reverse complement.
ATACAAGGAAACCTACTAAAATGGATGGAGGACTTTCTGACTGGTAGAAAGATGAGAGTAGTGCTCAGAGAAAAATATTCAGATTGGAAAGAGGTGATCAGTGGAGTACCGCAAGGATCTGTACTGGCACCAATAATGTTTGCTATCTATATGAATGACATGGACGAGGACGTGAACTGCTACATGAGCTTCTTTGCTGATGACGCCAAACTGTTAAGGAAAGTAGAAACTGATGAGGACTGTGAAGCACTGCAAGAAGACCTAAATAGGGTATGGAACTGGAGTCAGAAATGGGAAGTGGACTTTAATACTAAGAAGTGTAGCATAATGGAGTTTGGAAAAAGCAAAAACAGAATATCAGGAAAATATACAATTGGAACCAAGGAAGTAAAG
>NC_134803.1:20337674-20340174 GCF_046742065.1 Oratosquilla oratoria | reverse complement strand
CATAGGCAACCCTTAAGCTGTCAGTCCCTTCACTAATATTTTGCACAGAGCCTCAACCCCAGAAGATTCGAACGACAACCACAATGAAAACAGCAAATTCCTCAAGACTCAAAACACATCATTTATATTACTACGCTAAGTAACGTAGAGATTACAGGTAATTAATCTAAATTTCCAACTGATACGAGAATTGTCAGAAATTGAATCTCGCTGAAAATATCTTCTAGAGAGACGTGTTCAACACAATCTTGAAATATATTTTCAGTAGAATGAAAATTTTGTTTTTGGAGGACTGAAAAGGGGAAGTTTGCAGGAACTGAGCTCTGGCTGACAGAGTGCGGATTTAATTAAAGAGTCTACCTTACAAAACCCGACACGTGCTTCCCTCGAAAGTGCCTTACTGTGAATCAGCACTTGGTATAGCCGTTACCATCAGGCATTACTGACACTAACCACAACCACAGGAAAAATAATGATAAGAAAATGCTACGAGCCCTTCTCCTTCGTAACTTATACTTTATATGCTGCAAAGTAATAACAAAAGGCCTATCAATTTCTATCGGTAAAGACTACAGAGAAGATCTCGGGTCCTCACCTTCCCTTTCATGCTAGCTGGCACCCTAATTTTTTCATCCTCGTAGCACCCTCCTCTCAACAATGATGTGTCTCCTAGGCTAAATAAAATCGCCTGGCGCCAGCTGGCATAAAGTGTTTATATAGTCCGTCTGGTCCAAATATGTTCACCCGTATCTCAGTGGGACTCTCGGTAAATAATTTCTCAATCATTATGGCGTTATTTCCTGTCACATGTAAGCACTGGCACCAGACGATTTCATTCAACTGATGGTGGTGCCTCCTCCAGAAGAGATTAATCAAGAAAACAAGATTTTAGCGTTTTTGTGGTAGTTTACGAGTATCACGTGTTTACGTACATGTTCACTACATTCACACACCTTATATATATATATATATATATATATATATATATATATATATATATATATATATATATATATATATATATATATATATATATACATGGCGTGTGGAGAAAGAATGGAGGGAATTTGACGGAGCTTCTTCCTAGCGGTGGATCCCGTGGATATGGCTCCGAACCAAGGCGTTTAACAATAGCGAGCCTTGTTTACATCCAACACCTACACAGTAAGGTATTTGTTCTACATTACACTGGATTTTTGTGTGCAGTAGACAACATATTTTAGGTACAAATGACACTGAATAGTTATAAATAAAATGGTTATCATGTTATGTAATTGCAGGTACATTTTAGCACCAAGCATGTTCAATTTCGTTAGCTCAGTCGTTTGTTCTCATACAAACCGACATGACTTACATTGACATAAAGTTTGGTAACACTGATATTCCTTTTGCTTTTCGCCCAACCGGTTGCACTACGATTTCACTGGATGCTTTTGTATAGTTTGAGTTGCATTCAATTCTTTTGCACTCCATTGTCCAATCGTTATCTAATCAGAAAACCAAATGAAATGAGGATTACTGGCAGCACTCAATGAAAAATAATAATTATAAGGATGCAGTGAAAGAATTCTTCGTAAAAGTAGCATTGGCACCACTATTTTGAATAATCAATTATTATTATTATGTGCACATGCCTGAAGTATATCTTCATGTAACAGTAGAATGTCACGGTACTGCAACCAGCTGGTGGGAGGGTTCTTCATTTCTAGCATCCCCCTCAGCATCCATCCTCGCTCCTTACCTCACTTATGAATCACCACGTCCCCTATGTTCATAATTGTTTTCGCATTTCTTTCAAATTCACGAATAAACACGAAACACGAAAACAAATAACGCCATGCCACGCGGGCACTCACCGCATGTACTCTACGATTGCACCTTATACATTGTAAAGCCTGTCTCAGCTGACGACACGCATTCGTACACCCTCCGGGGATAAGAACGATAAGGCTTAGAGTGCCGCCGATAAGAACTCAACTTAGATAATGATGACAAGCTAACGAAAACGGGGGATGAAGTCTCAACTCAGTTCTTTCTAAGCTTTAGATCGTTGCGTTGTCGCGTCGTATTGAGTGTTGTGCATGCGTGAGAATGCGTACATGTGTGCGTGTAAGCAACCACAGCTGTGAAGGTACTTTTGCCGGGCATTCTAAACTGACCCATGATTTCTCAGAGCTATGCAAATGTCGCCATTCATTGTTGAGTGTTTTATATATCTATATCAAATGGTTCTCATAAGTGATATTCTGTCAGTAAAACTGCAGCATTGGTGCAATGATAATTACATGCCAATTTGTATAATTTTGACACAATAGGGGTCAAGGTTGTGCGCGTCCAATAAAGTATTTCTATCAAGCCTTTGCACAGGTGGGACGTGAGCGAAATTACGCAAAAATCGTTCGAAGTTTGTGCTTTTGGCTGTGAACGTACCCGTGCATGACATCTGAGGCATGCAAGCTATGATATATTACATCACTCGCATAATTTCTACAGCCCAAGC
>NC_134803.1:20320174-20330174 GCF_046742065.1 Oratosquilla oratoria | reverse complement strand
CGTGACCTTATACCCACTCCCCTTGCCTACCAGAGTTGGAGTACCGGCCATCAGTGCTGCGATGATGAAATGTTCAGCCCTGAATGAGACTCGAAGTCAGATTTCTGAATTAGCGGTCGAATGCGGTACCACCACACTGTGCGTGCAAAAAGCATATATATATATATATATATATATATATATATATATATATATATATATATATATATATATATATATATATATATATATATATATATATATATATGTGTGTGTGTGTGTGTGTGTGTGTGTGTGTGTGTGTGTGTGTGTGTGTGTGTGTGTGTGTGTGTGTGTGTGTGTGTGTGTGTGTGTGTGCGCGCATACTTTAGTAGCTAGACAATCTATTAATCTATCGGGACCAAACGTATACGATCTCCATTACCAATTTTATTACGACACCAAGAGACACGCACACAATTCTTGTGATATTTTATTTTCGTTTTGAAGCCATCTTCCATATATAAGAAATACCTCGTTCATTCCTACCAGTCAACCCTATCTCAAGCTACGAAGTGAAACAAAACCTGACCTTACGCTCGTGTTTCCTAAGTCTGATTACAATTCTGTGTCGAACTGATGTTGTGCTCTTTCCGGCTAAGGTCATTCTTCGGACTGCTCCACGCCGGCGCCGCCGCCGAGGCATTACAACATAATTATCTTTTAGTGAGCAAAGAATCACACCGACACACACACTAGCCCCCGTCTATCTAATCAGTTATTCCCCTTCAACCTCTCTGGCTAAGACCTTTGTTGTCTCCCGGCCTGTCAGCATCAGTTATCCAGAATCACATGTATATCTGACTACCAAAGATCGGAACTAGCCACTGTCTAAAAATAGTGCACTGCAAGACTTCTCATGACCATTCTCTTCCAAATAATACCGTACCGGTTTCCTTAGTGGCTTAAGGGTGACCCGATTTCACATCCCCGCAGCGGACACAATCATGGGTGCCGGTAGTGAGGCTTCATACGTAATGACTACGTATGTTTTTACCTTATCAGGCTCACCCAACAGAAAATACACTCATGCAAACGAAATCCGCCCGTAATATTCTTACCACATGCACACTCTTCATCTCACATGTGTCCGGGTGTATGAAGGCCCGCGACTGCTATAACAGTTTCTACCATCGAGCTTGGGGTTGCCTACGCTACAGTGGACGGGGCTACAGTGCCTACGCTACAGTGGACGGGGCTGCAACTAACTCTTACGTAGCAAGTGGCACTTTTACTTTCATTCGAGATGCCGCCAAGCTATCTTATTCATCTCCGTGGAAACCTCTACGGTGGCAAACGTAGTTACAGTTTATTTCGAGTATTAGGTGGCACTTTTTCTTCTATTCTGGCGGCCGTCAAGCTACTTCATCTTCCTAATATAATTAATAGTAATTCTTATCAATTATATTTTCAGAAATATTTTACTATTTTTTTTTTTGTACACGCGAAGTGATTCGATCAGATCAATGTTTCAAAAGTAACCTTAAATCTAGATCACAACATTCAATATTACACAATATCACAGAAGTAAGCGTGTACGACGATATCATAAATGTACGACAGTTCCAGTATTTTCGATGCTATCTGTTGCCTTAGGTCATAGGAACTGATCAAACCTACCATCAACTATTCACAATTATAGGCTGTTATTCACTACCATTCAGTGCCACTCGCGTACCTCACCAGTCCCAAGGAAAGCACAACTCATTGCAATGTTGACCAATAACCCACCACCTCGCGTTACTGCAACCTAGCTGATAAGGAATCAAACACGGTTATATGTGAAGGCACTATCGGAAGCCTCTTCACTGTGATGTACTGAAAATGGAACAATGAGATAACATTCCGTCGCCGATAATGAGCCTTTCTTTTCCTTGAGACAATATCGCGCCGAGGTGGTGGAGTCACTGAGGTGGTAAAGGAGATATCATAAAAAAGAAAAAAGAAAAGAAAAATTTGTATATATATATATATATTATATATATATATATATATATATATATATATATATATATATATATATAGAAAAATTTCAGAGTGGTCAGAAAACTTCTTTGGGTTGGGTTTGTTGTCGACATAGCGTTATTGTTACCTCTTCGTACTGTAGTTTTCATTTACTTGAGTTCACCCCATTTCGTTATTTATAGAAATGAAAATGTATTATGGTCTTGTATATTAAGCTTGATTTAAGCTTATCTCATTATCTTAATGTTGAAAATGGAGGTATATGATTAGAACGCAATTGAAATATAAATTGATGATATAAAGAAAAGTGTACAAAATAACTTCCCTTGAAGAATCTGTGCTTGGAGATGAGAAGTCAAGATATGTAGACCAGTGTGATGAACTCGTAAAGCTTCCCACCAATTATAAAATCGCAAGGAATAAAGAAATCTGCATAGCTTTTAACGTGTGAACAGGTTGATGGGCGAACGGGCTGATACGAGCTTAACAGGTGTTGAACAAATAATGAAATAAAATAAATTAACCCAGGCTTATTCAACGAGTTGAAACAACAGGTGGAAAGAAGCTACGACCATCTCCCTCCGCCACAGGGTTCAGTTTCCAATCGTCAGACTGCTTGAGTCGGGTCCGGAGGGGTAACTGCATATATGCACTCAATGCCCCCCTACAGGACTGAACATCAAGGTCGTAACCACTCCATCACTTACACTTAACACAAGAAGAAATATAGCCTGCACAGCTTATATGGTCATAAAACTTGCCTAACACTGCGGATCATCAACCAATGCAGATAGCGTGAGTGTTTGTCACCATGAACTGATAAGAGGGTTATTAGAAAACCAAATACTCTAACGTCGAGTTTGTGTGGCGACACTTCACGGAAGCACAGTTCTAATCCATAAGTATAGTATAACTAAGAACGAAACCAGGTTGCGAGAAAAAAAAATGCATATCCAAAGTTCACAGGGTATGGGACGGGTGTGGTTGGACGTCACTACAACTGCAGCTTTGGAGAATTCCCAGCTCAGTCACGATGTTTCACACACCCAGCATGCTTGCAGTGCTTGGTGTCCACATACACGGTGTATGAAGGACTTCCTGCATTATATTAACTTGAAAGTACGAGTTTCGGTGCACGTATCACCCAAGAGGATAACTGATCAACGAGTCTTCCTCGAATAAAACAATAATCAAAACTCGAAATAAAAACAGCTCTTCTGTCGACACCACATTCCCGTCCTAAAGAACACAAAGACGACATTTCACGTTCAAACTTGAAGTCGTTCAAGAAGATTAATAACTACGGCACTACTTGACTTATTTTCTACACGGGCCCGACATAGGGTAGAATGTAACGGACGCTGTCACGAAAGAACTCCAAAACGTTACATAGAACACAAAACACAAACCATCACTGGAACAGCACAGTCTGACTCGAACTGGTGTCCGACCCGTGGTGTATTATTGTTGAGCGTATTTGCCAGTGACCCCCCCCCCCCCGCAACCAAGCGTTGCTACACCAAACGTTGGTTGCTATGGCCGATGCTAACGTTGTCACGAACCAACGTGACGCTGCAACTCCCATGAACGAATTCTTTCCCAGCGGGTCTCTTCCCACCCAACTTCAGATACTTGGGATCTGTTGAAACTTGCACTCCTGGGACCGTATACTCAAAACTTGTTTGTTAGCCTTAACAATCTCTGCTAGCTAACAGAAAACCACTAAAAGTTATACACCAATGCTTAACTAACAAATGTTAGCTAGTAAACAGTTTGTCAAGTCCCGCTAAACAGTGCTGAAGTTAGCAGCTTATGAACATGTAAATGGACGTATTATTAAAAATTGCACACATAAAACAGTGTTATTAATGCAGTTGTTCAGAATTTATTAATAGAGTATCATGATAGCACATAGATATCGTATGTATGTTTTTTTAGGAGTACTTATTAACCAACGACAGATATTTTTGGACGAAGGCGCATTGTACAGGCGGCCGCGCCACATTCAAATCTTCCGACAGAAGACTCAACAATTATTTCAGAGGATATAGACATGGCAGAAGAATCACAGAAAAAGAAAAGGAATCCAAACTGATCACAAGAGGAAACACTCCTCTTGGTCAACGTGATTATGGAGAAAAAAATAATCATAAATGGGCGATTCAAGCCAAGTTTAAACCACAAGGACAAGAGGGAGGCATGGCAAAGCACGTTGATGCTGTGGTATCGTTTTCTGTTTACATATAAATGTTCATCGACACTTGGAGCCACACTTCTAATGTTTGTGCCATCTATGGTACCCACAACACCGGGAAACCTACAGTCTTCCATGAACTCTGCTTGTTTTACTTGCACTTCTTGATCTTGGCGAGTCAATGGGAATTTTACAAATTGAGTTACAATATCTGGTTCTGATAGTGCATCAATTGTTTGAGTAATGACACGGCTGATTGTTGCTTGCGAGGTCCCAAAGTCGTCACTGCTGCATTTTACCTGTGGCTAAATATCATAGGGTAATTGCCACCTTCGTCTCAGGAATCAGTGGTCGATTCCGTTCTGTTCGGGATTGAAGTTTGTGCCTCACTAAATCAGCCATTGTTATTATACCAGCACGGTTCATTTTGAAGCGTTTGATGAGTTCGTCGTCATTGTACTTGTTAAATATGCCCCGTCGCTGTCGATAAACTCGCTGTCGTCTTTGTAGTTGTTGCTGCTCCGCCATCTTCTCTACTAACAGGAATTTGTTAAGAGCTTAATAGTCCTCCACAGCACTTTTACCTTAACAGTACTTTTAAGGCCCTAACAAATTTTCCGTATCCACTGTTAGTGCTTCAGCTAAATGTTAGCCTTAACAGGAATTTGTTACCCTTAACAGCTATTTGTTAGTGCTAGCAAGTTTTGTGTATAGGGCCTCTGGTGACGCCGTGTTCTTTCCGCGATATGCTGGCGTTGTAGCTTTCCATACCTTCGAAGTGTCGTGATGATTGTTGGCAGTATGTTCAACATTATTGGTTTTCTTACAGATAAAATCACTATCGAATATATCTCGGTACCATAAAAAAAAAAAAAAAAAAACCAAGTCCATAGAAACTCTTTTGCGAACAACAGGCGTTAAGATAGCGTACACATCAGGTAAGAAAATTGGAGATTTGGTGAAACCCGGAACAGTAAATAAAAAGAACGAAAGCAGCGTAGTATACAAAATTCCATGCAAGGGATGTCCACGAGTTTACATTGGCGAGTCATCACGTGGCATAGAAAAACGCATTCAAGAACACAAGAATGACATCAAACACCACAGATCTCACAACTCATTGGTCGTACACATAGATAAACACGGACACCTCCCAGACTGGCAAAACACGGAAATTATCAATAAAGGACTCGATAAGAAAACAAGAAAAACAGTAGAAGCAGCGCACATCTGTACAGAAGACACCAACAATCATAGGGAAGGATTTGTCAACCTGGCTAGAACAACCGGAAAAATTATAATAGCGGAAACAAAACCAACAATGAAATCGACAAGCACGGGTCGCAGTACAGGCCGTCCTATGCAGCCAACAAGACACAATCCCACAAGAAGACATAATCCCACGATGAGCAATAATCCCCCATGACAACCAGCGAGACAGAATCCCCGGAGCTCTTGTATATAAGGCGAGATGTATGTACGTTTGTCATTCTCTCTGAGGAAGGCATACAGCCGAAACGTAAGGGAATAAAGTACCCCCGCCGTCATTCTGAGTTTTCCTACGCCAAATTTACTCATATATATATAAATATATATATATATATATATATAAATATATATGTATGTATATATATATATGTATATATATATACATACATATATATATATACATATGTACATGCATAAATATATATACATATATATATACACACACACATATATATACATACGTATACATATAAACACATATATACATGACAATTTTTATGACAGTCGCATGCAGGATTCGAACCCACTGCTTTCGGCCACCCGTAAGATCTTACGGGTGGCCAAAAGCAGTGGGTTCCAATCCTGCATGCGACTGTCATAAGAATTATCACATTGATGTCGCTGTTACTAGCAAATTTCTCTCATAGTTACAATGGCGAAAAGCGTGAAAGGGATTTGTTCCGATCCTTACCCCTTGCCAACTGGTGGGCTTGGTCCTTGTGTAAAACAGGAATTGGGGTCGCAGATTAGTGATCTTTCCTATCCTCGGGAATCAGTTCGATTCCAGGTTTCAAGGATTTTATAGTCTCTGTTGGTGTAGTGGGTTAAGGCTCTGTGAAGGTAATCTTACGGGTGGCCGAAAGCAGTGGGCTCGAATCCTGCATGCGACTGTCATAAAAATTATCAGATTGATATCGCTGTTACTAGCGAATTTCTCTGACATATATACATATATATATATATATATATATATATATATATATATATACATTTTATACATATATAAATATATAATATATATATATTCATATATATATATATATATGCGGAAAAACCGCCAAGGAAAAAAATAAACTTATGAGCAAGCGCTTTCGTCTCTTCAGACATCCTCAGGGTACCCTGAGGATGTGAATAGACGAAAGCGTTTGGTCATCAGTTTTTCTTTTTCCTAGGTGTTTTTTCCACATATTTAGAATCACGAGGTTATGTGATTTCTCATGCATATCATATATATATATATATATATATATATATATATATATATATATATATATACATATGAGTAAATTTGGTGTAGGAAAACTGGTGTTTTTTCCGCATATTTAGAATCACGAGGTTATGTGATTTCTCATGCGTAATATATATCTTACGTTTCGGCTGTATGCCTTACTCAGAGAGAATGACAAACGTACATATATATATATATATATATATATATATATATATATATATATATATATATATATATATATATATAAATTCAGTCATCCCGAGTCCACTGCCTCCTTCATAGCATTCCATGATTTAGACGACCGCGCCAACCTCTGCCACGTACGAGTATATATATATATATATATACATATATATATATATATATATATATATATATATATATATGTGTGTGTGTGTGTGTGTGTGTGTGTGTGTGTGTGTGTGTGTGTGTGTGTGTGTGTATGTCTGTGTGCAGAAGAAATCACTTGAACGCGTGATTCTAGTATGCAGAAAAACCACACACCTTGAAAATGTCTGAATAGACGAAAGCGCTTGGTCTCATTTCTGTTATTTTCCTAGTGGTTTTTCTGCATATATATATATATATATATATATATATATATGTGTGTGTGTGTGTGTGTGTGTGTGTGTGTGTGTGTGTGTGTGTGTGTGTGTGTGTGTGTGTGTGTGTGTATACATATATAATTTACGTAAATGCTTTGGGAAATTGACACGTATTTGTCCGTAAGTTGCTGCAACATTTCAGTTTTCGCATGCTCTTCACGCTGAATGGATTATGGACTAGCTATCAAAGGTCTATGTAGACTGGTCAGCCAGCCGAGCGGGCCGAGCGCGGGCGAGGAGGGGTAATGACGTCATCCACGCCATACCTCCCAGCCACTCACAGTACTGACTTGAACTTGACCACCTTTGGAGCCTGTTATCTCTTCCCCTCCCCCCCCCCTTTTTAACTGCAATACATATTACCTACATGCATTAGTAATTTGATGAACACTTGGAATATTAAAGGGTCTATTGTAAGCACAAATATATTCATAGTAATTATGGCAAACAGTAGTCATAATACAAAGAAAAATTAAGTTCACACCATTCATAATGTTAGCATAAATATTCAATATTTGTTATTGAATATAAACCACTTAATCATAACATAAACAACAAAGGAAAACAGGTAATATGGTCCTAATGAAAAAGTAAACTACATATCATTCATGTGGTCAGTTTCATTAGTTCTCTGTTTTGACCTTTGCATGACTTATGTTTTTTTTCTTATTTGTCTTAATGTTATTATTTAGATTCCTAATTCTAAAGTACACAGATATTTTGGCAAAAAAATTATATGACATCATGAGGCACATCAAGTCCAACATTTTCTAATTCACGAACAAGTGTTTTCAAGCACTCTTTTCCTTCCTTGAGACTGTCACCGTGTATTACTTCAAATGTTTCTCTCATAGTTGTTAATTGGGAAAAGAAGGTGTCAGCAAGAGCATACAATCTACCTCTGTTTACTTTATCAATCCATGTTTTAGCCATGCCGGTAGGCCTACAGTCACTTGCTTTGTGGCATAAGTGAGGATATTTTGTGTTAAATTTTCTGACAATATAACCACCAATGTATTTGAGAGGTTCTTCTTCTATAAGTACGTGGATTGCTTTCTGTGGATTAGAATCTGAGATTACAAAGTCTTTTAGGTTTTCATCAATGTTATCGTACTCATAATTGACATCTGGCCCAACATCCAAATCTTTGAAGCAGAGACTAGTAATGTACAGTTCTGATGCCAACTGCCTCACATCAAAACATGAAACTTCAAGTTTAGTTTTATTTGACAAACAGTTCAAATTTGCTCCAGTTGTATTTGGTTTCTGAGCAAGAAGTGTAACGTCTTTTCCTAGGAGTAAGTGTTTGAGGCGATATTTAAAAGTTACAGCATTTGGATGGTCGTATGTTCCTCACATTTGCCGTATGCATCCAAATAAATGCTCCAGGCTGTCTTGATTTAGATTTCTAGTTAAAATATATATACAAGAATGAAAGACTTTTGCAGCATTCTGTACAGTCCTATGTATTGCTCAGAAACCAAATACAACTGCAGCAAATTTTGTCTGTTTGTCAAATAAAACTAAACTTGAGAAAAGGGAAAATGAAGTTTCATGTTTTGATGAGAGGCAGTTGGCATCAGAACTGTACATTTCTAATCTCTGCTTCAAAGATTTGGATGTTGGGCCAGATGTCAATTATGATGAAAACCTAAGAGACTCTGTAACCTCAGTTTCTAATCCACAGAAAGCAATCCACGTACTTATAGAAGAAGAACCTCTCAAATACATTGGTGGTTATATTGTTAGAAAATTTAACACAAAATATCCTAACTTATATCACAAAGCAAGTGACTGTAGGCCTACCGGCATGGCTAAAACATGGATTGATGAAGTAAACAGAGGTAGATTGTATGCTCTTTCAGTTTTCCTCTAACGATTTATTTTTTGTTTTGCTTTTGTCTACAACTATGTCTACGACCTTTTCAACTACTTTCGTTGGTTACTATCGACGTGAGTCCCGCTCCTCCTCCCCCGACTCCTGATCCTCGATAAGTAAATAAAAATACAGAATCCTTCAAACGCGCTCACTGGCAACGGCCCCTATTATACACAATTGTCATTTAATTTTCCTGCAGACTTTCCTTCCTCTCCAACAAAAACCTATCAGGCGAAAGCGGGTGGTCTGACCTTGTTCCTTATCGTTATTCCTTTGAAAAAGGTCATCACGAAACTAGACAGAAATAAATTCGGTTTAAGACTCCCGTTTTTTTTCTCTTCCCATCTATCGGTTCTTTTCGAAGTGATTATCCTGCATTTTAGAGCACACATTTGCAGTGTATTTTTGCATATATTTATTACATAAATTATAATCTTTAACAAAACAGATTTATGGTTACAGGTCCAGTTTTTGCGAATTATATGAAAAATGTGTTTACTAAGACAATAGAACGGAAGCGTGTGTCATCGAAAAAATACTTCTTACCCCATTTACTGTGGTGTTACATCCTTCGCTCTTGTTAAAAGTGTCGACAAAATAATAACAACAATAAAAAAATATACATACATCCCGACATCACAATACATCCCCACATCACAATGAACGAAAGCGATTATGAAGTCGTTTTGGACGAAAGTGATGCCGACATCTTTGCGAAGGAAATCGACGACAACATCACTCTGCTCTTCCGGAACGCTGCTGACGACAGCGACGACTATGGCGACGAAGAAATCAGTGACGGAAACGATGACCTCCTCATTACGCAAATCACCACAACG
>NC_134803.1:20300174-20317674 GCF_046742065.1 Oratosquilla oratoria | reverse complement strand
CGTAAATAGCTGGAGTCCAGGAACCATTTTTATGGGAGAAAGTATACGCTGGACTCGACGTTTCGAACCCTGTCCGGGGTTCGTCTTCAGGGTAATACAGTGGTAGCAATGGAAATGTACATAAATAGGGGGAATTTGGTACACTGGGACAGGTCTCCACAGTAACCGTTATAACCCAACGCAGTTAAACCAAATCAAAAACACAAATGAGAAACAAATATAAATAAAACTGTAAAATAACAAGTGCAATACTTCCTTGAAAACATTCACCGAGTTTACCATAGAAAAAAAATATATATATATAAAGAAAATACAGTGAAAGTTGTAAGAAATTCAACCCGCTACCGATGGGTCGCACCACTGTGCACCCCCGTGGAACAAATGTCCCGCGTAGCATGTATTATCACGAATAAAAGAAATTGGAACAAGAACACAAAATCCATCAATATCATAAACATGCAAAAAAAGGAAGAGTACACATTGAAATAAATAAGAAATGCAGTGTGAAAAAATGTCCCCCAAGATTGGGTATAAAAGCTGTACGACGTGGCATGCCACAACGATACGCGGAACAAAAGTCATGTAACGCATGCCACCACCGTTAGTAAATTTCATAAATAAATAAAATTACATACATAAAAATGTTAACAATATTCTACGAAGGGTTGAAAAATTGGAAGAACTAGAGAAGGCGAACAAAAACTTAACTGATGAAATAGAAAACCTGAAAAGACAGTTAAAAGAAGTAAAGGTGGAGAATGAGGAATTGAAGAGGAATAGTAAAGAAAACAGAGAGGGATGGAAGTCGATAAAAGAAAACAGTAAAGTTGCATTTACTGATATAATTAAACAGCAAATGAGAGAACAAACTGAAGACTCAGTTATTAAAGTGATGAGACAGAAGGAGAATATAGTAAGAGACTTAGCTGACAAAAAGAAATGTATAATTATATTAAGAATGGAAGAGAAACATAACCCAGATAGAACCTCAAGAACCAATGAGGAAAATGAAAAAGTAAGCAGTATACTAAAATTAGTTCAGGAAGATGAACCAGAAATTATGAAGGAAATTGAGGAAAAATTCAGGCTCGGAAAGTATAGTACAGATATGACCAGACCAATTAAGATTAAATTCAGGTCACAAACGACGGCAGAGAATATCTTATCCAAAACAGGGAAACTAGCAACAAGTGAACAATATAAAAAGGTATGGATAAAAAGGGAAATGAATAAAGAGGAAAGAGAGGAAGAAAAGCAGAAAAGACTTGAAGCTAAGAAAAAAACGAGAGCAGAACGGAGTCAGAGAAAGAGAGATTCTATTGGAGAGTAGTGAATATGAAACTAAGGCAGTTCGACATACAAGAGAAAAACAAAAGGGAAACAGAGAACACAATGGAAGTGACAGAAAACTAAGAGTGTCTTACACAAATATAGATGGATTAATAACAGGATTGAATGAGCTGAATGATTATTTGAAAGAAAAAGAACCGGACATAATGGGAATTGTAGAAACAAAATTAAAAGGCCCACTACCACCCAACAGTGTAGGACATGATGCATATAATTATTGGATTAAAAACAGAGAGAAAAAGCAAGGGGGTGGAGTTATGTTCCTGACTAAGAAGGATATAAACGTGAAGGGTGTCATATATGGAAAGAATACAGTAGAGATGATTATGATAGAAGTGGAAGACAGAGATAAAAAGAGCAGAAAATTTGTGATAAATTATGTGCCTCCGAAAACAGCCTCATGGGAAGAGAGTGAACATAAAAGTATGTTAGAGGACACAAAGATAACATTAAATAAAATAATGGAAGATGGAGGAAGAATAGTTATAATGGGCGACTTTAATTGCAAAGAAATCTGCTGGGAAGAAATGACAGTAAAGGGTGGAGACGGCTCATGGGGAAACGCTCTACTTGAGATGATTACTGACCATACAATGACACAATGGATACAGGAGAACACCAGGTATAGAAATGAAGAAGAACCATCGAGACTAGACTTAATAATTACATCTGAACCTAGAATAGTGGACAAGATTGAATATAAAACACCAATAAGTAAAAGTGACCACATATTGATTGAACTGGAACTTAATGAAGAAAAATATAGGAAAAGAAATGAGCAATATAGAAAAGGAAGAATGATGTATGAAAAAACAAACTTTGATAAAATAAGAGAATTCTTTCAACAAGAAAACTGGGAAGAAATATACAAAGAAGAAACAACAGTGGAAGAGAAATGGAATATTTTGACAAAAATTTACAAAAAAGGAGTGGAAAAGACAAAAACAAGAAAAAGAATATGTAAAATGCTGGTACAACAAAAGTTGTAGGGAGTTAAAAGACAAAAGAGACAAAGCCTGGACCAGATGGAAAAAAGACAGAAGACCTGAAAAATGGAAAATATATACCTGTTATAGAAATGAATATGTACAAACGTGCAGAGAGGAAAAGAGAAAATATGAAAAAGATGTCATAGAAAAGTGTAAAGATCAACCAAATCTATTCTACAGATTTGTAAACAATAAACTGAAAAACAAACAAGACTTGGAGAAATTAAGACAAGAGGGAGTTGAATACACTGAGGAAATGGAAATGGCGGAAATTATGAACAAACATTTTAAATCAGTGTTTACAAGGGAGAACATACAACCTGAAGAGATTGAATGGAAAGAGAAAGTCCCCCCTATGGAAGAAATAGAAGTAACAAAGAATGAAATATTGACACACTTGAGTAATCTTGATGTCAGAAAATCGCATGGACCAGATGATATAGCAAACTGGATTCTGAAAGAATGCAGGAATGAACTGGCAGACAAAATACATAGCATACTAAACAGTTCCTTGAAAGAAGGAAAAGTTCCAGAAGATTGGAAAAAAGCAAATATAGTACCTATATATAAAGGAGGAAATAAAGAAGAACCTACAAACTATAGACCAGTCTCTCTAACAAGTACAATAGCAAAAATTTGTTAAAGAATTATCAAAAGTAGATGGGTAAAATATTTAGAAAAAAACAAAGTGTTAAATCCAAGGCAATTTGGATTCAGACAAGGACGATCATGCGTCACCAATTTAATATGTTTCTATTCAAGGCTAATAGATATAATACAAGAAAGAGATGGATGGGCGGACTGTGCATTTCTAGACCTAAAGAAAGCTTT
Source organism: Oratosquilla oratoria (assembly GCF_046742065.1). NCBI lineage: Eukaryota > Metazoa > Arthropoda > Malacostraca > Stomatopoda > Squillidae > Oratosquilla > Oratosquilla oratoria. Next base: position 20,314,504 of record NC_134803.1, on the reverse strand, counting down.
TGACAAAGTACCACATAAGAAGTTGCTTAAGAAATTAGAAACTGAAGGAGGAATACAGGGAAAACTACTAAATTGGATGGAAGACTTTTTGAAAGAAAGAAAAATGAGAGTAGTGATAAGAAACCAGCACTCAAAATGGGATGAAGTAATAAGCGGTGTTCCGCAGGGAACAGTTCTGGCCCCAATAATGTTTGCTATATATATTAATGATATGGATGAAGGAATTGAAAGCTATATGAGCTTCTTTGCAGATGATGCAAAACTACTGAAAAGAGTGAAAACTGAAGAAGATTGTGAATCACTACAGAGAGACCTAAATATAGTACAGGAATGGAGTAGGAAGTGGGAGATGGAGTTCAATACAAAAAAGTGTAGTATAATGGAATTTGGAAAAAGCAAAAACAGAATAACAGGAGCATATAAATTGGGAGAAGAAGGAATAAAAAAAAGTAGAAAATGAGAAGGACCTGGGAGTCATTGTTATGAATAATATGTCACCTGAAAAACATAAATAAGATTTTTGGAGAAACTTATAATTTAATAAGAACAATCAAAGTTGCATTTACATACCTGGATGAAGAAATGGTGAAGAAAATCCTAATCACCCTGATAAGACCAAGATTGGAATATGCAGCAACGATATGGTCACCAAGTACAAAAAAATGTATAAAAAAAACTTGAAAGAATACAAAGAGCAATTACAAAACTGGCACCAACACTCTCAAAACTATCATATGAAGAGAGACTAGAAAAACTTGAACTACAGACACTAGAGCAAAGAAGAGAGAGAGGAGATTTGATAGCTATTTACAGAATCATGAAAGGCATAGAAATTACTGATAGAGAGAATCTGATAAAATGGGATGACAGAAATACAAGAGAACACGGAAAGAAAATAAAAAAAGACAGCTATAGAAGAGACTTGAAAAAGAACAGCTTTCCTCACAGAGTAATAAACAGTTGGAACAAGTTAGATGAGAAAGTGGTGCGTGCAAAAACAATACATGAATTTAAAAATAGTTTAGATAAAATGAGATATGAAGACGGGACTCACGAGCATAGCTCCCCTTCCCGTAAAATACAACTAGGTAAATACAAACAAAATCGGAGATTCCCCGATCTTTGGTTGACCTATTCCATGTGACGTGGGTCTTGCACTTCTGACTTTTCTCTTCATGTTTTGCTCTTTGTGGGACACAAGTGTAATGTTATAATGAATCACAATCGAAAAACATTGATAAAAGATGCCGACAAGAGATCTTTCGGTGCATGATGAGGTAATTAATCATTCGATCGCCTTGGACGGATATTTTTTCTTTTCATTGGCAACCTTTGGCGACATTTTGTTTCTACCTACTTCTACGTTATATCTACATCCTAATATCTTGGGGCCATTATTTTGTTGTCACTTTAGTATTTAGTGCAAGCACATTTTCAATTTTCATACCACCAATTGCCTTTACAATCTTAAAGACTGCACTAAGTCTTCCCGAGTAGTTTTTCGAGAGAGAGAGAGAGAGAGAGAGAGAGAGAGAGAGAGAGAGAGAGAGAGAGAGAGAGAGAGAGAGAGAGAGAGAGAGACGGTGAGAGAGAGACAGACAGACAGACAGACGGTGAGAGAGAGAGACAGACGGAGAGAGAGATACAGAGAAAAAGGAGGTTGGAACGCTTAGGCGGTTTTCGTATGTTTTGTTTCTTATATTTGGGAACCATACAGGAGGAGCACATTCCAGGTATGAACGAACCAGTCATCTATATAATTGGTTCATGATAGCTGGACTTTTAGAATAAAAATGCCGCACAATCAACCTCATTATACTATCTGCTTTCTCCGAGGCAGATATACAACACTTATTATGATTTAAACTTGTTATTGATGTTTATACCAAGATCCTTTTCTTTCTTTACATTGGTTATTTTTGTTCGAAATACCTTGTAGTTTTACTTATTACTATTTCTACCTATGTGCACAATTTTGCACTCCTGGATGAAAAGGTACTTTAACAGTGTATGCATACACATTACATTTCGGTCAATTAAATTTTTGACATTCAGATAAAAACAGATGAAACTCATTGAGATACTGCTAAAACACTCCAGTTTTCATACGAGTTTTCTCCCAGAAAAGTATATTCATTACGTAACAAATTCCTACTCTCTATTTCAAAAATATAATCTTAATAAATGTATTAATATATAATCACGATCTTCAAATAGTTATTCTTTACACCCCCAGGTCCACGACATATTCTTAGGTACTGTATACGGCACCTACTACTTCGGAGAGCTCTTGGTCATCCTCTCCTTCCTCTTCATCTACATCCTGGACGCGTTCCTGCACTACCTCTACGATCCAGGATCTTCCCATGGCCACAGCCACATGCCGCCAACGCCGCCAACGCCGGCAAAGCTACGGACACCGCCAAACCGTCCCTCTTCAAGGCCCACTTCACGTCCCTCTTCCATCTACAGAGAAACGGACATGGACAACTGGGAAACTTATGAAACAGTGACACTAACAGTCGATGCAAACTTGTCCACCCACTCCCTCAACGAGACAAAACTATCCACGTCACAGAACCACGTCTACACGTCCGTGCCCCAGCTACCTACGGAAGGCAAGAAGCTGGAGGACGAGGACGAGGACGAGGAGAAGGGTGAAGAGACGGAGGAGGAAGTACACAAGGAAGAGAGCATCAATGTGGGCACAATGATATTTTGCGCCGTGATCTCTCTGCACTCTCTGATGGAGGGAACCGCGATCGGGGTGCAGGACAACATATCGACATTTGTCACCCTCACTCTCGCCATCATGGCTCATAAAACTATTATCTCATTCTACCTCGGCTTTAAAATGATAACGACGTACAGTAAGGTGAGTTCCAGTGCTGATTTTTTGAGTAATTAATACATTTCCGTACGCAGTCATTTCCTGGTCATTAAAGTAATTTTTGTCAATAAAACTGTCAGTACGACAATATGGTATGCCAAGGGTCAACTTCGAATGTTCACAATATTGTGAACACTTTCACACTAACATACATACATTCTTACATTTATGGACACTTTCTGTACATATGAATACTTCATGCACTGTACATGCTTACACTAACGGACACGTGTTGTGTGTGTGCATGTATAATTCTCCACTGTCTTGAATCACGTGTTGGACTCTTGATCGACAGATATTATTCCCCCAGATGAGAGCTTATAGCTCATATATGATCCAATATATGGGTAATATTGTGACCTTACACACACACACACACACACACACACACACACACACACACACACACACACACACACACACACACACACACACGACATCTTGTTCACAAGAGTTGAAGTACCGGCTTGCAGTGCAGTGATGCTTTTCAGCCCTGGGCGAGGACTTGAACTCAGTTCGCTGAATCAGCGGTTGAGCGCGGTACCACTACACCATCAAGCCGTGTGTGTGTGTGTGTGTGTGTGTGTGTGTGTGTGTGTGTGTGTGTGTGTGTGTGTGTGTGTGTGTGTGTGTGTGTGTGTGTGTGTGTGTGTGTGTGTGTGTGTGTGTGTGTGTGTGTGTGTGTGTGTGTGTGTGTGTTGTGTGTACACGCGCGTGCATGTGTTCTTAACCAAAGAAAGAATGCTGGTACTTCGCTTTGCAACTTTTTATTATTATTATTTTATTTTATTATACATCCATATTTTTTACGGGATAAAATATTCATCGAACTGACAACGTGGGTATACGTTTGAGAAATATATTTTGTTGTTGTTGCCTGCTGTTTCCATAGCAATCGACAACGCAACGCTATCATTATTCAGAGGTGGAATATTTTCTGGGACTATTCCAGTCTAAAGTTACCTCTACACAATCGATAATGCTACACATTAATCAGTATAAATGGCAACCAGTAGATATCCGATGTTTTAGAAATGCCGGCGTAATTATGACACCTACAGAACTGACTATAACTGATTATAACATCTAATCTCTTACCTGACTGAAGTCTATTCAGTGCGTAGTGTTGTCATACAGAACCAATAAAAACAGTTAAAGTTCGAAACTTGGCATCGGATACAAATAAAACGAGCTTACGTCAGAAATTTCACGCGACCGTTGAAGGGCGACGCGACTAAATGGACGCAGTGGTCAGTAAGTGCTTGTGTTCTAGTCACGCTTAAAACACCTGTAGCTTTGCACACATTGAGGTACCATATGTGAATTACTGCCAATCCCGCCGGGATCACAACCAAGGCAGCTGCGAGGGTTAATGCCTTCTACAGGGAGGTGCAAGAGTCTCACAACTACGCTCCAGCTTTCACATCACAAACACCTTTTGCTGTTACGCGTTTGACACATCTTTCTGTAGACTTTTTACCTTAAAAGTTATCATCTCGTAGACAGGAATATAATAAATACTACTCGCCGACAAAATTTATGGTTGTATCGTAAGAACTATGACAATTGCTAATAACTGTACATCACCTGTTCACTCGCACGTGTGGATTTGTGTGATAATAGTTTTAGATTATTATGTGTTCTAACATCCCCAACACTCTCTCTCTCTCTCTTTTCTAGACGTTTAACAAAAATAACTAGCTCAAACAGGTTACATACCGATGACGTTATCCAATTTTGAGGAGGTTTTGGCCGTTGGATAATTGAAAATAATAATAATCACCTCAATAACATCTCGACTTTACGTCTCGAGGGAAAAAGTAAAACAAGCGTGCACACGCACTCTTCCGTACGTTTCTTGTTATTCTTTCAGTAAACAATAATGATAATCGTTGTTATCGTGAGTTCCACTGACTGTGAGTCGGCAGCCCCACACTGACTGGCAACGGTCCACAAGCCCTCCCATAAATCTCCGAGAAGAAACTGTAGATTGTAGTCTGTGATGTATTAGTAGAGCGTAGTTTTTGCTACAGGGTTGTGGTAGTAGGAGGAGGGGAGCAGTCCCCGGTTTTCAGCTCTACTCGTGTCATGGACTAGTTTACCAGCGCTTCTTTGTAGGCAAAGTGATTAGGTGAAGATAGAGTTGAAATTGATATTGGGCCAGGTCTGGAAACCCGCGTACCAGCCACTAGGGGGCCTGCACCTCCAAGAAGGCATTCGTACAATAAATGAGTAATTAGATGAACTAATACATAATACTTGTGTAAATAATACAAGAGATAGATGGATGGGTAGATAGATAAATAAAACTCAAATGGAGTGGGATTTACATTACTATCTAATAAACAATCTTCCATCTCTTACCTAGCGGATGTCTTGATCTAGTAGCGTGACACACTGTCTACCTTCAGCAGCAAAACTAAATTGTCAGACGTTTGTCACAACAAAATCTTTGAGTCATAGTGTAGGGGATATGACGTAATCTTAACAGCTCTTGAAGATTTTTTGGATTTCAATTTGCTACACGACGTGTCGTATAATCTGATAACAGTGGCAGAGGCTAAAGAGATTACACCAGGAGGCGCATAGCTACTGCCGAAACCGTTATTTTTAATCCATGCACACTCGTAACAACCGTCACAATGTTCAGGTGATGCAACACTTCATCTCATTCTGGCGACAGCTACCGAAGGACGCACCGAGTTCTACTCTGAAAATGACAAGGCAAATGTTGTAAAATGAAAGTCGGAATCAGCAACTAAAGACAAAAATTAACGAAGTTGAATGATTAATGAGGACACCAGTGGACGACGTGAAAGTGGTTAGGAATACTATGATTACGTTAAATGATCAAATTTTAGTTCAGGGAATACTGATAAACGGATTTGACAAGGCAGTCAACGAAGTAGATCGATTATATGAGAACCAGAAAAGCGAATTAAACAACTTAAAAACGTATATAAGACAATACTGAGAGGTGATAATTACATAATGGAAAAATGACAACATGATTAGTGGGTGAAGGACTTATGAACAAAGAGGATGTAAAAAGTTACGTGAGGAAGGCAATATCAGACTGAGAGAGATTATGGATCAATAAAAGGAGAAACTGGAAAAAGTAAAGAAATAATACTAACAAGAAAGACATGCAAGTAAGAAATGTAGCAGATAACCCATGTGTCACAGTTTTGGGATGGAATAACACATCTCGACCATAAGGAGAAATACTACATAAAATTACGGGAATTGTGTAAGTGGTTATGCATAATGACTATGAGTGCAAGACAAAATTGAAAAACTGTTTCGGTTAAGTGATATCTGTAAGATAGGTTCGGCCGATGAAAAATATTTAAATCATCAAATTAAAAGACAGTAAAAGAAATAAGCAACGAGACAAGGAAATCTGCAAAGTAAATTTTAAAGATCTTTGGGTAAGAAGGGATGTAACAGAAGAGGACGATGAAAAAATATGATATTTACAAGTAAAACAGAACAGAATGGGTGGCAACGAAATAATTCCCAACCAATTCGACAGATTATACTAGGAAGCTGGGACTGCCCACATTGGAATGAAGAAGAGAAAGATGTGTTATAAAACACATAGAGAAGATTGATTATGAGAATCTATTACGATGAGACGAAAGAATAGCAAGAGACAGCAAGACACTTGAGAAAACAGGATGCTGAATAACATTACAAGATATAGGTTTGTGCACATATACAGTGTCTTGTGGAATACATTAAAGAATAAAAAAAAATCCATGTGAACAACATAAATCAGACATAAAACGATCGTACAATTAGGCTCCTTCCGTCATCAAGGAGGGGCCAAGAAAAGAGGGAGGGAGGGATGGTGAATGGGAGTGGAGTGTGTGTGGGTAAATTAGGAGGGAGTGGATTTGTGCCTTTGACTTTGGCTGCCTCCCTTGTAAGGGGGTAAAAGCCGTTGGTATATGTACCTGTATGTATATATAAAGATCATGAGAGTAATTAGGCTCGCTATTTCTCTTTGATAAAAAAAATCAATAATAAATCGTCAAAAAACAAATAAAAATGGCGTTGTTTAATTTCTAAGTTAATCAAATTGATCCCTTACGACAAAATTTGTCATGCTGTTACGATTTAAAACTAACCTACCTAACCTAACTTAACCTCGGAGAAGCCTGAAAGGTCAACTGGGAAGGTTTTGTATTTATTCGTTGTTATTTCATGTATGAAAATATAACTTAGAAGTTGGAACACTAAAATGCCCGTTTTTAGCATTTCATAGTTTTGATTTTATCCAAATAGCATGATCTTAAAAGTGTCTGATAGCAGACGAACTTTTCAATGTCGTAGTTACATTTTCTACCGCTAGGGCAACTGATGACGTAAGGTTTATTGTTTGCATTCTTGGACATGGCCAGCGATACGAAAGTGACTTCATATCATGTGAAGAAGATTGATCGGATTTGGATGCCAAGCTTCATATTTACAGGCAAAACTTTCAAGGATTCATAAATTACAAATCGTTTTTATCTGTGATAAGTTACAATAAAACATGCCTATGTAGCAAAGAGAATAGAGAAATCATTTGACTGAAGGGGAGAGGAAGGCTAGCAAAAGATACTCGCAGACATGTCTATAAAATTCATTGCAATAGGTAGTGGTTGCTGTGGAGGAAGATAAGCCATCAATCATATGCCTGGTATTGTCACCATGGTCACTTTCACATTCCATCTTAATTTCGCTGGTAGTGGTACTCGCAGAAGGTGAACATTCATCATAGGCATTTCGTAACAGCTGATAAAATCATTACGTCCATATCAGTACGAATTCCTCCCTCCTGGTCCAGGATAATTAGGCTTTAACTCCTGCAGGGGTGGTGGTGGTGAGGGGATTCCACTTGCTTGACTCTCAAAAAACAGACTTTAATTTGGTTGACTCCAATTGACAAGACGTGGCCATAGGCCTATTATGGAAGCACTTGTCATCATGGTCATGCCTGTCACCCTATGTCATGATTGTTCCCCTAATCTTCTTAGGGCTAGCCCAAAAATCGTTAGTCAAGCTTAACCATGCTTGTTAACGATTGTCAGTGACAGCGTAGATAACTGGCCTACATATACACATGATACAAACTGATACACCTACCTCCAGGCGTTGTCTTTTTTCAATAAAAGTGCTCCTTCGACGGCGTTTGCTTGCCGAACCTGGGGTCTTGTCGATGACAAAAACTGTCGGTGTTGCATCTTCTTTTAGAATGGGATTCATGTTAATTCCTATTGACTCGGCAAGGCCCGACTGTTGTTGTTTTTTTTTTCTCGAAATGTTTCGAACAGATTTTCGCTTTCAATCTAGGCTTCTATGACTCGTACCGTCTGCACCGAATGATCCTTTTTGAGCACAGGATCTTTCGGAAAATAATTAAAATGAAGTCCATCCGAAGCAGAATGTTTCGTCGAATCACTGTTACAATTTGCGGCGACACAATAAACCATTTTCGAACTAAATACTTGATAAAACCTTGCTAACACACGAAATACGACGGATCACAGATCAAGCTAACAGTGCAGAACGACGTTTCATAGTGCACGCATATGGATGCATCAGAATGTAAACAGCGAGGTTGACGTTACAACCTTGCGAGAATAGCCGAAGATCGGCAAAGGAATGTTCGTCTGCTACCGATATTTTGATAGGTCTTTTTTTTTTTTATCACATTGCGTAATAATTAGGATTTATTTTTGGATTGTTTGATAAAAAAAGTGACTAAACCATACATCTAGCAAATATTCACCACCTCTTTGAAAACCTTCTCAGTTGACCTTTATATGAAATATCGTGATATCGATGTCCTCTTGCTTTCTCCTTCTCCATTGACAGATTGGAAAAAGTACACCGGCGAGCCACAAAACTAAAACATATGAATCTTTTTCCCTAAAAAAGTGTAGACTCAGAAGTGTTTAATACAGGTCTTAAGATTCTGAAGGGAATTGACAACATCAAAAGTGACAAAATGTTCTCACTGAATGAGAATCCGATAAGAAATAATGGTCTCAAACTGTCTGGAAATAAATTCAATTTGGAAGTGGGTAGAAACAACTTCGCCAACCGTGTAGTTATGAACGGAATAAACTCCCTGCAGAGGCAGTGCAATGTAGTTCAGTTCGAAGCTTTAAGATTCGTTTAGACAAACACCTAAGCATGATGTTGTAATGACTGTCATTTATACAAAGGCAAAGCATGCCGACAGGAGACCTTTTGATCCATATCTAGGTCGGATGCAAAAAAAAAAAAAAAAAAAAAAAAAAAAAAAAAAAAAAAAAAAAAAAAAAAAAAAAAAAAAAAATCATATTAATAATAAATTAAAACTATAACAATGTAAATAACAATTAAAATACATAAATAAATGCATTGGTATAGTTGAATAACAAACAAACAGGTAAATAGTAAATAATAAATTGACATATAACTAATAATAAATGAAAATCAGACAGACAAATCATAACAAAACAAAAACAAATAATATAACATAAATTATAATAATTACAGCATCTTACTTAGGTATTTATCTAAATGATTCTTAAAGCTTCGAACTGAACTACATTGCACTACCTGTGCAGGAAGTTTATTCCATTCATTAACTACACGGTTGGCAAAGTTGTTTCTACCTACTTCCAAATTGAATCTATTTCCGGACAGTTTGAGACCATTGTTTCTTGTCTGATTCTCATTCAATGTGAAAATTTGGTCACTTTTGATGTTGTCAATTCCCTTTAAAATCTTAAAGACCTGTATCAAGTCACCTCTGAGTCTACGCTTTTTTAGGGAAAACAGATTCATGTGCTTAAGTCGATTTTCGTATGATTTATTTTTGATATTTGGAATCAGTTTTGTGGCTCGCCGTTGTACTTTTTCCAGTCTGTCAATGTCTTTAATGAGATTCGGTGACCATACGGAAACAGCATATTCCAAATGTGGACGAACTAACGATTTATATAGCTTGTTAATGAGTGATGGACTTTTGAAATCAAAAGATCGCGCAATCAATCCCAGAATCTTATTTGCTTTCTCAGAGGCTGAAATACACTGCTTGGATGATTTGAGGTCGTTACTGATAATTACGCCGAGATCTTTTTCACTATCCACTTTTGTTAACGAATTTCCAAATAACTTGTAATCGTACTTGCTGTTATTTTTACCTATGTGCATTACCTTGCATTTACTTGTGTTAAATTTCATTAGCCACTTTTCAGACCATTTTATATTATCTTTTATTATTTGTCTGTTTATCATCATTTGCTTGATTTTCATTTATTATTAGTTACCTGTCGATTTATTATTATTTACTATTTACCTGTTTGTTTATTATTAAACTATGCCTATGCATTTATTCATTTTATTCATTATGGATATTATTATAATTCTCATTTATTTATTTATCATTATTATATTTTTTTCCGCATCCGACCTAGTTATGGACCAAAAGGTCTCCCGTCGGCATGCTTCGCCTTTGTAATATTTTGTAATCCTTTGTATTGACAAAATCTGGTGCACTAATGGCGTAAAATATATACAATATAAAATGAATAAATCGATAAATAATAATAATAATAATAACAATAATAATAATAATAATAATGATAATGATTAATAATGATAATAATAATAATAATAATAATAATAATAATAATAATATTAATAATAATATTAATAATAAAATAATAACAATAATAGTTACAAAATAAAAATACTAATACTAATTATAACAACAATAATAATAAATAAATAGAAAATAATAATACTAACCTAATCTAACGCCATCGTTATTGTTTCCAACGATTTATTGTGGATAGTTTTGAAATAAACGCGTCTCGAAATGTATGGGTTTTCTTTATAAATTCAATTATGCAATTATTGTTTCCAACGATTTGTTACTGAAAGCAATTTCTTTGAAAAACATTCGCTGAAAGAGAGAAGAAGAATAAAATGAAATAGATTACTGTCCAAAACCCAATAAATAACAACGTATTTTAGTCTAACGCTGCTTATCTTCAGCTGAAGGACGGGCAATGCGCTGTGGTCGTCAGTTCTTTCTGTCCACAAAAGTTGTTCTTCATCTGAATAAAAGTCGTATGGCGATGGCCAGAAGGAAAGGTAGTTAAGTATGCCATTGGTCTATCCAAGACCAGATTTTCAAGGGACAACCCCAATATTCAGTTGGAAATGCAATCTACATATGAGTCTGGAGGTAGAGGGGCGACATCGCCAATACCTGATTTTGAGTAAAACGCGTTCAAAGTTGAACTATCGATACTGGACATTTCTCTTGACTTATTACATCCATGTTTGTATGCATTTTATTTGTCTTGCCTAGCCATATACGAAAAAACGAAAAAACAATAATGTTGTGTTGGAAAAGAAAATCATAACACACCAAAATTTGCATACCCCAGTATGCAAAACAGTTATGAAAATAGGAAAACCCAATTTTTTTAAACTTCTTTATTCGCCATAAATACACTATGAATTTCATTGTAAACCTAAACAAAAATTTTTTATGAAATTTTATAGATTGGCAATTTTAACATACCACACATTTACAGTATTTTCCCCTCGGTTCCCGATGCAAATGGTTCATAGATTATTGCCAGATAATTACTACAAACACTTACATCCTCATTTGTGCAGTGAAAGCGCCGGTAGAAGCATGGGGGGGGGGGGTAATCATAATCGATGATGTCGTCATCCGGGTTGTCCTCTTGCTCCCCGGTGGTGGCGACGTCATCTTCCAACAAGGACTCTTGTCCCCGACGAAGGTCATCGTAGAAATCCTTAAATGATGGGTGAACATAGTGACTTAGATCCATCACATCTTTAAACTTCTCTTTAGTCAGCTTGATTGGCTTCTTATACAGTTGCTGAAGAGGTACACCAGGTAGGAAAAACTTTTGAGCATCATACTCGCTCTGCTTCCCCTTTTGCAACTTCACAAAGGTGGGCTCACAAGTCCCATAACCATTCTTGATTTTGAAGCCTGCCTTGTTGTCAGAGTTGACAACAAACATCTTGGCATCTTTGAAGCCAGACCCTTGCACCCTGGTTTTAGTTACATGCGCCTGTTGTGCACCAAAGTCAAAAAAGTTTTCTTGTGTCATCTTGACACAAGATATTGCTTGGCCAGTATGTGGAAATAATAGAAAATGGATTTCTCGATAATTTTCTAGGGCTAACTCCAAATTATTGATTTGGCGGTGTCGATCCTTTACCACCGGACGCTTCATATGTTGTGTGATGAAGTACGAGCCGTAGAGATCAATTTTTAATTCACTTATCACAACAGTGCCCAGTGTCCGCTATCTTGCTTCCCTTTAACATATCCCCTTGGTTATCTATACTATTTACGGTTTGTAGTTGTATTGGCACCCCTGTATGGAAAACTTTGGCTCTGACACACACTCAGTGCTTGTCTGTTACATCTGTTTACAGAATACGTCCAATTTCCTGAGTTGTAAATTGAATCTATTCATGTTCTTAAAACTCAGCACACAAGTAAATTACTCAAGTTTTCATTGTCAGTAGAATTATTATATCTTAATCACATATGCATTTTTATTTTATTGTATTCGTTTTGATAAGATCGATTCCATTTATATCGGTAAAACTACTGGAAGTTTCGTTTTGCTTCCTCGGCCAATGAAACATTCCTCGATTCAAAAAATTGAAACATCAGCTGTTAAGTAATGTCTTGAGGGTTCATTTACAAATAAGATAATAAATATATTAAGTATATACTGACATTAATAAAGGACTACATTCTTTGCACATTGTTGTTCTGTTAACATATTTTCATTTGTAAGAAATAGGTTTTCTACGGAATAGAATAACTGTATTTAGATCATTTTTTGAAGACCCAACACCGAAAGATATATATGCAAGTTCGGGTGTTGTTGTTGAATGGTGAGAAGTCATACCAGCTTTTGGTATGTGAAGTTGCAATATCATTAGAGTCTCCCAGTTACGTGTTATGGTTGACAGTACCTTTTGGGTGGGATAGTGGAAGGGAGGCGGTCTATAGTGCACTGATGACTCGAGACCCTGGCGTTGTTTAAATCCCTTACCACATGGGTACCACATAGGGGGGCGCCCAGTAGCTGTTGTGGAAGCACATGATAACAAAAGGTTCATCGTTCAAGGTGGGGGGGGGGGTAACGAGATGAGAGCTTTGTCATTTACAAATGTTTCACCGACCTATCACTGTAACAAAGGAGGCAAATTTTTTTGGCCTTGGCTATGGGTAATTTTGTCACCCCAATAATAGAGTAAGAACTTCACCGGGGCGGGGGCCATACAAACTATTGCTAAACATGTGAAATTTCCCTATGATATCAAAGCCCTGAAGAAAAAAAAAGATAAAAATAAAATCTTATCCGTCCCAAGCTTAAATACGCAGCGATATGTGCCCCACGCAAAAGGACAGATATACGAAAAATTAAGAACACAGAGCAGGAAATACCATTCCCATATCTAACCCCTCCCTTCAATGTCTTACCACGATTACACCACCTCTTTATCTCTTTACACACACATACACACACACACACACACACACACACACACACACACACACACACACACACACACACGCTGCGAGTCGTTACTCCAACTTTCGTGGGCCTGGGAGTTGTGTGCGTGCGTGAAATGTCACAGTATTAGCATATATATATATATATATATATATATATATATATATATATATATATATATATATATATATATATATATATATATATATATACATACAACACTGAAAGGGTCCCAGTGACTAGAGATACATTTTTATCAACCACAGTGCACTTTAATTCTAAGCCATCAACATCGGAAATACCGTGGAGGCGCAAGTAGAAATTGAAACATAGTACGCCCGAGGACTCGAACCAAGGCCAGTACGTGACAAGTGCTAGCAGTGACTTGACCACTACACCATCAAGAGAGATATAAGTTGAGCGCAATTTTTCTTACATATATGTATGCTCGAGTTACACTTACACGAAAGTTTTGCGTTCAACCCATCTCCCCTATGATAGTACAATTGGTAAGTATACGAACGCGGGAAAATATTTGTACAACACTGAATGAGTTCCAGTGACTAGAGATACATTTCCCGCGTTCGTATACTTAACAATTGTACTATCATAGTGGAGATGGGTTGAACAAATGCTTCAAAGAAGGCCAAGAATCTGTCGAAAGTGATCCACGTTCTGGTAGGCTTTCAACAAGCAGAACACCCAAAAATGTTGAACGTGTGAAGACTGCAATAAATTAAAATTGGCGATTGACAGTCCAAGAATTAGAAGATGATTTTGGTATCCCGCGAACAAGTGTTTCAGAGATTTTGACGGAAGATCTTGGCATGACACGCATGGCGGCAAAATTCGTCCCGTGTCTCCTAACCCAC
>NC_134803.1:20290174-20295174 GCF_046742065.1 Oratosquilla oratoria | reverse complement strand
CACAGAAGAAAAAGAGGAGACTTGTTGACCATCTATAGAATCATGAGAGGTATGGAAGTCCTCGATAGAGAAGACTTACTAAATTGGAATACGGGAAATACAAGGGGACATGGATGGAAGCTCGAAAAGGACAGTTATAGAAGAGACCTGAAAAAGAACAGCTTTCCCCACAGATTTGTGGATGTATGGAACAAACTGGACGAAATGATAGTGTGTGCAAAAGCCATGCACACATTTAAGAACAATTTAGACACTGCGAGATACAAAGTGAAGGAGTGGATAAATATGTACCAAAACAAAAATAGGAAAAGGTGTACATTAAGTGCTGGTATAACAAAAAGTGTAGTGAGGCAAAAGATAGAAAACACAAAGCTTGGAAATGATGGAAAAAAACTGGAAAGTGGCAATATATATCAACCTAGGAAATGAAAAAGACGTAATATACAAATGTAAAGATCAACCTAAATTATTCTATAGATATGTAAATAGTAAACTAAAAGATAAACAGGAAATAGTAAAACTACACAGAGGATATAAAAATGGCTGAAATTATGAACATTTCAAATCTGTGTTCACTGAAGAAAGCATACGCAATTGGAATGAAGAGAAATAACTGTGACAGAGAAAGAAATAAGGGACCAAATAATGAACCTTGATGTCAGAAAATCACACGGCCCGGACGGAATTGCAAACTGGATACTAAAAGAATGTATAGATGAACTAATGGACAAAATATATAAGATAACAGATTGCTCACTCAAAGAAGGAAAGGTACCGGAAGACTGGAAAAATGCCAATATTGTACCAATGTATAAATGAAGACCCAACAAACAATAGACTGGTCTCCCTTACAAGTACAATAGCCAAAATTTGTGAGAAAGTTATACAAAACAGATGGAGAAAGCATCTGGAGAACACACTAAATCCGAGACAATTCGGATTTAGACAGAGAAGGTCATGTGCCACAAATCTGATCTGTTTCTATTCAAGGTTAATAGATATAATACAAAAAAGGGACGGATAGGCAGACTGTGCATTCCTGGACTTACAAAAGGCGCTTGATAAAGTAACACAAAAATAGATAAATAAATAAATAGATAAATAAAAAAATAAAAATAAAAAAATAAAAAAATAATAAGAAATCTTGAAACAACAGGAGGTATACAAGGAAAACTATTGAAATGGATGGAGTACTTCTTGCATGGAAGAAAAATGAGAGTGGTGCTCGGAGATAAAAATTCTACTTGGGAAGAAATGATTAGTAGTGTCCCACAGGGATCAGTATTGGCTCCGATAATGTTTGCTATATATGTAAATAACATGGATGAAGGTGTAGAATGTTACATGAACTTCTTTGCAGATGACGCAAAACTACTAAAGAAAGTAGGGAAAAAATTGTGAATCGCTAAAGAGATCTGAACAAGGGTCTGGGAATGGAGTCAGGAGTGGGAAGTGGACTTCAACATTAAGAAATGTAGTGTAATGGAATTTAGAAAAAGTAAAAAATATCAGGACAATATAAAATCGGTGCAAAGAAGTAAAGAAAGTTGGTTCCGAAAAGGACCTAGGAGTAATCATCACTAAAGACATGTCCCCAGACACAGATAAACAAAATAGTCGGAGAAACCTACAATTTATTAAAACCAATAAATGTAGCTTTTGATTACTTGGATGAGGAAATGGTAAAGAAAATACTAGTCACACTGATAAGACCAAGACTGGAGTACAAAGCGACACTATGGACACCCAGTAAAAAAAAAAAAAGAATATAAGGAAAATAGAAAGAATCCAAACAACAACGACAAAGATGGCCCCAACACTTTCAAAACTGACATATGAGCAAAGATTGTCTAAATTGGAATTACCAACCCTGGAATAAAGATGAGGAAAAGGTGATCTGTTGGCCATTTATAGAATTATGAAAGGCATGGAAGTCCTTGATAGAGAAGACTTATTAAATAGAACAGAAGAAAAACTAGGGGACATGAAAAGAAACTCACAAAGGTCAGTTATAGAAGAGATCTGGAAAAAAAAGCTTTCCACACAGAGTGGTGGATGACTGGAACAAATTGGACGAAACAATAGTGTGTGCAAACAACATACAAGAGTTTAAGAGCAAACTAGATGTTGCGAGACACAAAGACGGGACCCCACGAGGATAGCTCCCCTTTCCGCAGAATTCAACTAGGTAAACACACACACACACACACACACACACACACACACACACACACACACACACAACCTCGTGGCGCAGTGGTTAGAGTTCTTGCCTGCCAACACGGCGGTCCGGATTCGACTTCCGTCCAGGGTTGAAATAATTTCAGTATTGCTGCGGTGCGGGTTGTTACTCCAACTCTCGTGGGCGGGAAGTAGGCTGTGTGTATGCGTGTAAGGTCACATTATTACCCATAGATCGGTCATACGAGCTCTGAGCTCTCATTCGGGAAATTAATAACTGTCGGTCACGAGCCCAACACGTGATCCAAGACAGTGGTAAAACCATGGTGAATCACACACACACACACACACACACGCACGCACACATACACACACACGTACACACACACACACACACACACACACACACACACACACTCACACTCGGTGGCGTAGTTGGTAGAGCGCTGAACTGCCACCATAGTGGCCCGCAGTTCTTGGTTCGAATCCTGCCCAGGGCCGAAATTATTTCGGTACCGCTGTGCTTCGGGTCGTTACTCTGACTCTCGTGGGCGGGGAGTTGTGTGTGTGTGTGTGTGCAAGGTCATAGCATTACCCATAGATCGGACCTACGAGCTCTGAAGTCTCTTCCAGGAGGGAAATAACTGTCGATCACGAGTCCAACACGTGATCCAAAGACCAAGTGAACACACACACACACACACATACACACAGAGTCGGATTGACGGCGAAGATTGGAACTCAGGAAAAAAAATCGTGGATTTCAGCGACGAGGGAGTACCTGTGTTGTATTAGTAGGGAAGGGGAAAGCTCATGGTGCAGTGGGCAGGTGAAGAAGGAGAAGGGGAGGCATATTGAGGAAAATGGAAGAAAATGAGGAAGGGGAAGAACGGGCCTTGGACGTTAGAAGGGGTGTCAAAAAAGGTGTGCAGATGACACAGACGAGGTCGAACAGGTGAGCAGAGGTATTAAAAGTAGAAATATAGATAATGGCAGCTCAATGGAAAGAGGATAGAGGAGATGATTACTTCTATGGATTTAATGAGGAAGGAGATGACAACCTCCCCCGACTAGTAAGTCTAGAGGAGAAACTAAATAAATAAATAAATAAATAAATAAATAAACAAATAAAATAAATACATAAACAAATAAAAATAGATAAAATAAACAAATAAAATAAATAATGAACGAAGCATGAGAGGTTAGGTTAAGCCAACTAACACTAGTTACACAAAGAGTTGATAAACTGGAAGAACTAAAGAAGGATAATCAAAACCTAACTAAAAAAACAGAAGAATTAAAAAGACAGTTAAGAGAAGTAAAGGATGAGAATGAGGAATTAAAGAGGAATAATAAAGAGAATAAAGAGTCCATAGCAAAAGAGGTAAGTGGTTGGAAAAAAGTCCAAGAGAATAACAAAATTGAATTTAGAGATATAGTGAAACAACAGATGAAAGAACAAACTAAGGACACAGTTATTAAAGTGATGAGAGAGAAGGAAAATATAGTAAGAGACTTAGCAGATAAAAAGAAATGTATAATTATATTAGGAATGGAAGAGAAGCATAATCCAAATAGGACTACAAGAGTAAAGGAGGAGAAAGAAAAAGTAAACAAGGTATTAAAATAGTTCAAGAAGATGAACAAGAAATAGGGAAAGAAATTGAAGAAATATATAGATTGGGAAAATACAATATAGACAAGACCAGACCAATTAAGGTTAAATTCAGGTCACAAACGACAGCAGAGAATGTCTTATCAAAAACAGGGAAACTAGCAAAAAGTGATCAGTATAAACAGGTATGGATAAAAAGAGAGATGAATAAAGAGGAAAAAGAGGAAGAGAAAACAAAAAGAATAGAAGCTAAGGAAAAAAAAAACGAGAACAGAACAGTCAGACAAAGAGAAATTCTATTGGAGAGTAGTGGATATGAAAGTGAGGAAATTACTCACATCAGAGAAAAACGGAAGGGAAACAGAAAACAGGATGGAGATATGAGAAAATTAAAAGTGTCTTTCACAAATATAGATGGTTTAATAACAGGCTTGAATTAACTGAATGATTACCTGATTAAAAAAAAAAAAAAAAAACGGACACAATGGGAATTGTAGAGACAAAATTGAAAGTTCCATTACCACTCAAAAGTGTAGGACATGGCGCATATAATTATTGGATTAGAAACAGAGAAGTAAAACAATGGGGTGGAGTTATGTTCCCGACTAGGAAGGGTATAAATGTGAGGAATGTTACACATGGAAAGAATAGAGTGGAGATGATTATGATGGAAATAGAGGACAGGGATGAGAAGAGCAGGAAGTTTGCGGTAAATTATGTGCCTCCTAAAACGGCTTCGTGGGAAGAGAGAGAACACAAAAATGTGTTAGAAGACACAAGGATAACACTAAATAAGATAATGGAAGATGGAGGAAGAATAGTTATAATGGGTGACTTTAATTGTAAAGAAATCTGCTGGGATGAGATGACAGTGAAAGGTGGAAACGACTTATGGGGAAATGTACTACTTGATATGATTATAGAACATACAATGACACAATGGATACAAGAGAATACTAGGTATAGAAATGAGGAAGAACCATCGAGACTGGACCTAATAATCAAATCAGAACCTGAAATAGTGAATAAGATTGAATATAAGACACCAATAAGTAAAAGTTACCACATATTGGTTGAACTGGAACTAAATGAGGGAAAATACATGGAAAAACGAACAATATAGAAAGGGAAGATTAATGGATTTTTTTTTTTTTTTTTTTAATATAAAATAAGATAATTCTTTCAAAAAGCAGACTGGGAAAGG
>NC_134803.1:20227674-20285174 GCF_046742065.1 Oratosquilla oratoria | reverse complement strand
ACACACACACACACACACACACACACACACACACACACGAAGGAAACTAGTTGCTATTGTGCGGGATGTGTAGGCTATGCTTCTCGTGTGACAGATAAAGTATAATCCAGTTCTTGAAATAAGTATAGTTTGGCACAATGGAGAAAGAAAAAGACGAGAGAATATTAAATGAACCAATGAAGAGAGGACTGGATATAAGTAAAGTAAAAAGTCCAAGAGGTGTCATCCCCCAAAAAACTTGTTTGATTGATATTCCAAGGATAAACCAAAGGTGGGAGAACAACAGTTTTTTCAGGTTTTAAAAGAAATCCAGGAGAAATAGGTAAAACCTTAGATACAGATAGAGAAGTTAGATATAGTAATGCTTTAAAAAATCGCGAAATAAACGAACTATTGGAAGAAATCGTAGATCTAAAATTGGACTACCGAGCTGTACTTAGGGAATTGATTACTTTGCGTAAGAGTAATGAGCAAACGATTAGAGAATTAAGTGACCTAAAGAGCGAAATTGATATCCTCAAAAGAGAAAACGAAAGAATGAAAAATGAGGACAAAAATAAAAATGAAGAACTAAAAAAGGTCAGAGAGCAATTACAGGTAGTGACCCTAAAGGTGGAAGAGTCAATTAAAGAAACAGGCCTCATTGAAATAAAAAATCAATGGAAACAAGAACAGGAAAATAAAAAATATATACATCTTTTAGAGAAATAGTACAAAAGCAGATGGAGGAAAATACAAACGAAACAGTTATGAAAGTAATTAAAGAAAAGAAAAATTGGGTGAGAAATACTGTACAGTTGACAAAGGTAAGTGCATTGTGGTCCATGGTATCCAGGAAAAACATGATATGTATAAATACCAGAGAGAAAAGGAGAAGGAAATAGCTAAGGAAATATTGAAAGAAATACAGAACGAAGGACAAGCTTTTGATAAGGAAATTGACGAGATCCACAGGATAGGCAAATATTCAAAAGATAAACAACATAGACCTCTGAAAATAAAACTAAGAACTCAAATGATAGCCGAGGAGGTATTATTGAAAGCGGTTAAATTGGGAAACAGCGAGAAATTCAAACATATATATGGATAAAAAAGGAAACGAGTGATGAGGAAAAAGAGAAGGACAAAGCTCTCAGAATTGAAGCCAATGATAGAAACGAGAAAAGAACAGAGACAAAAAAAAAAATAATAATAATTGAGAGTACTGGACTTGAGACTAAAAATGTTACATAAAAAGTGGAAACTTAAAAAAAAAAAAAAAGAGAAGAGTATGAAGTTAAAATTGGCATACACAAATATCGATGGCATGATCTTATGGAATTAATTAACTAAATGACTATCTAGAAATAGAGAAACCTGACATTATGGGAATTGTGGAGACAAAACTGAAAGAACGTCTATCAACAAGTATAGTGGGACAAGGTCTATACAACCACTGGGCGAAAAATAGAACAGACAAGCAGGAGGAGGTGTCATGATATTGACCAAAAAGGATCTAAATGTGACAAAGCTTAATGAAGGCAAAGGTAATGTAGAATTAGTTATGATTAAAATTGTAAACAAAAAGATGAAAAACATAAAGTTTGTAGCGGTGTATGTACCACCAAAAACACAGGCTTGGTCTGATAGCAATAATTCTAAATTACTGGAAGAAACAATGAATGTGCTAAACGAGTTACTGAAAGAGGGTGGTAACATAGTAATCATGGGCGATTTTAATGCAAAGGATATAATCTGGGAAGAAATGATAGTAAAAGGGGGAGAAGAACTTTGGAGCAACATTCTACTGGATATGACCATCGAATACACCTTAACACAATGGGTTAAGGAAAATACTAGATACAGAAACAATGAGGAACCATCGAAACTAGATTTAACATTAACTTCTGAACCAGATATCGTGAACAAAATGGAGTATAAAACACCAACTGGAAAGAGTGACCATATACTAATATATTTTGAATTAAAAGAACAAAACAATGTAGGTACAAATGATAAACATAGAGAAGGAAGATTAATGTACAGAAAAACGGATTTTGTAAAATAAAATTTTTCCAAAACACAGACTGGGATAAATTCTCCAAAGAGGAAACAAAGATGGAAGACAAATGGAACATATTCAAAGAAAAGTACAAGGAAGGAATTGATAAATATGTACCAAAGAAGCAAAAAGAGATTTATATAAAATGTTGTTATAACAAAATATGCAGTGAGGCTAAAGACAGAAGAGACAAAGTCTGGAAAAGATGAAAAAGAAAGAAAAAAAAAATCCAAATGGCAAACATATAAAAAAATTTGGAACAAATATGTGAATATACGCAGGAAAGAGAAAGAAATTGTGAAAAAGATATTATAGACAAATGTAAGGATCAACCTAAACTCTTTTACAGATATATAAATGACAAATTAAAGGATAAACACTAAATAGTAAAAATGCGTGAAGGAGATAAAGAATATATAGATGACACAGAAATGGCAGAAGTTATGATCTGACATTTCAGGTCTGGTTTTACAATTGAGAGCTCACAAATTTGAGAAGATGGACAACAAGAAAGATCCCCTAAAATGAAAGAAATAAAGGTAACACATAAAGAAATAAGAGACCAAATAAAAAACCTAGATGTTAGGAAATTGCATGGACCGGAAGGAATTGCAAATTGGATACTGAAAGAGTGTATAGACGAACTGACAGACAAATTATAAAAGATAATAGACTTTTCACTCAAAGAAGGAAAGGTACCGCAAGATTGGAAAGATGCATACATAGTATCAATATGTAAAGGAGGAAACAAAGAAGATCCTACAAACTTCAGACCAGTATCCCTGACAAGCACAGTAGCAAAAATATGCGAAAAATTTATAAGAAACAAATGGACCAAACACTTAGAAGAAAATAAAATAATAAACCCTAAACAATTTGGCTTTAGAAGTGGAATATCGTGTATCACAAACTTAATATGCTTTTACTTGAGATTAATTGAGATAATACAAGAAAGAGATGGCTGGGTAGATTGCGCCTTCTTGGACTTGCAGAAGACATTTGATAAAGTTCCACATAAAAATTAACAAGAAAATTTGAAATAATCGGAGGAATATAAGGTAAGCTACTGGAATGGATGAAAGATTTCTTAAATGGGAGAAAAATGAGAGTGGTACTTAGAGACAAAAATTCGAACTGGGAAGATGTGAAGAGTGGCGTCCCGCAAGGCTCTGTATTGGCTCCTTTAATGTTTGCCATATATATAAATGATATGGATGAGGGAGTGAATTGTTACATGAACTTTTTTTGCTGACGATGCCAAATAACTCAAGAGAGTAAGCACAGAAGAAGACTGCAGATCACTACAAGAAGACCTGGACAAAATATGGGAATGGAGTCAGAGATGTGAAATGAATTTCGACATTAAGAAATGTAGCACAATGGAATTTGGAAAAACCAAGAACAGAATATCGGGTCAATATAAAATTGGAAACAAGTCAAAAAAGTCGATTCAGAAAGGGACCTGGGAGTGATCATCTCAAGTGACTTAACACCTGATAAACATGTCAATAAATTATTTGGAGAGACTTTTCATTTATTAAGATCAATGAAGGTGGCCTTCGACTACATGGATGAAGAAATGGTAAAGGAAATAATGGTTACACTGATAAGACCTAAACTAGAGGATGCTGCAACACTATGGGCACCTAGCACAAAAAAAGAACATATGAAAATCAGATAGAATCCAAAGAGCAGCGACCAAAATGGCACCTACACTATCAAATTTGACATACGAACAAAGATTGGAGAAATTACATCTATCAACACTGGAACAAAGAAGAGAAAGAGGTTATTTGTTGACCATTTACAGAATTATGAAAGGGATGGAAATTCTCAATATAGACGACTTATTAAAGTGGGACAGAAGAGAAACAAGAGGACACGAAAAGAAGCTAAAGAAGGACGGTTACAGAAGAGACCTGAAAAAGAATAGCTTCCCACATAGAGTGATTGATGTCTGGAAAAAACTAAACGAAGAAACAGTGAGTGCCAAAACTATACACGATTTTAAGAATAAACTGGATGCGGAGAGATACGAAAACGGGTCACTACGAGCATAGCTCTTGTCCCGTATAATACAACTAGGTAAACACACACACACACACACGCACACACACACACACACACACACACACACACACACACACACACACACACACACACACACACACACACACACACACACACAGCGAAGTTTGGAACTCCAGGAAAAAACTTCAAATTTCGAGGATCTCAATGACGAGGGAGTGCCTGTGTTGTATTAGTAGGGAAGGGGAAAGCTTGTGGTGTAGTGGGAAGGTGAAGAAAAAGGGGAAGGAGAGGGATTACTGAGGAAAATGGAAGGAAATGAGGAAGGGGACGAACGGGCCCCGGAAGTCAGAAGTTATGTCAACAAGAGGTGCGCAGACGATAGAGGTGAAGTCGAAGCGCTTAGTAAAAATGTAAAAAATTAGAAATATAGAGAAGAGCAGCGCAATGAAAGGTGAAGATAATTATTTCCGTGGATTTAATGAGGTGGGAGATGACAACCTCCCCCGACTAGCAATTCTAGAGGAAAAACTCGAGAAAATGAACGAACAATGGGAGGTTAGGTTCAGTCAACTTACACGGATTACACAAAGAGTTGATCAATTGGAAGAAATAAAGAAGGAGAACCAAAACCTAAGTAAAGAAACATAGGAATTAAAAAGGCAGTTAAGAGAAGTAAAGGATGAGAGTGAGGAATTAAAGAATAATAATAAAGAGAATAAAGAGTCCATAGCAAAAGAGGTACAGGGTTGGAGAAAAGTTCAAGAGAACAACAAAATCAAATTTAGATATATAGTAAAACAACAGACGAAAGAACAAACTAAGAATACAGTTATGGAAGTGATGGGGGAGGAGAAAATAGTAAGAGACTTAGCGGATAAAAAGAAATGTATAATTATATTAGGGATGGAAGAGAAGCATAATCCAAATAGGACTACAAGAGTAAAGGAGGAGAAGGAAAAAGTAAACAAGATATTAAAAGTAGTTCAAGAAGATGAACAAGAAACAGGGAAAGAAATTGAAGAAATATATAGACTAGGGAAATACAATACAGATAAGACCAGACCAATTAAGGTTAAATTCAGGTCACAAACGACAGCAGAGAATATCTTATCAAAAACAGGGAAACTAGCAAAAAGTGATCTATATAAACAGGTATGGATAAAAAGAGAGATGAATAAAGAGGAAAGAGAGGATGAGAAAGCAAAAAGAATGGAAGCTAAAAAAAAAAAAAGAGTACAGAATAGAGTCAGACAAAGAGAAATTCTATTGGAGAGTAGTGGATATGAAAGTGAGGAAATGGTTCATAGCAGAGAAAAACGGAAGGGAAACAGAAAACAGGATGGAGGTAGCAGAAAAATAAAAGTGTCTTACACAAATATTGATGGCTTAATAACTGGCTTGAATGAACTGAATGATTACCTGAAGGAAAAAGAACCGGACATAATGGGAATTGTAGAGACAAAATTGAAATGTCCACTACCACCTAACAGTGTAGGACATGGTACATATAATTATTGGATTAGAAACAGAGAGGTAAAATAAGAGGGTAGAGTTATGTTCCTGACTAAGAAGGATATCAATGTGAGGAATGTCACATATGGAAAGAATAGAGATGATTATGATGGAAGTGGAGGACAATTTGTGGTAAATTATGTGCCTCCTAAAACGGCTTCGTGGGAAGAGAGAGAGAACACAAAAATGTGTTAGAAGACACAAGGATAACACTAAATAAGTTAATGGAAGATAGAGGAGGAATTGTTATAATGGGTGACCCTAACTGTAAAAAAAATCTGCTGGGAAGAGATAAGAATGAAGGGTGGAGACGACCTATGGGGATATGTACTACTTGATATGATAATAGAACATACAATGACGCAATGGATACAAGAGAATACTAGGTATAGAAATGAGGAAGAACCATCGAGACCGGACCTAATAATCACATCAGAACCTGAAATAGTGGACAAGATTGAACATAAGACACCAATAAGTAAAGGTGACCACATATTGGTTGAACTGGAACTAAATGAGGAAAAGTATATGAAAAAAAAACGAACAATATAGAAAGGGAAGATTGATGTATGGAAGAACAAATTTTGATAAAATAAGAGAATTCTTTCAAAAATGCTCGAGGTGCCCCGTTCTGCACACCTTTTGTTGACACCCCTTCTGACGTCCGGGGTCCGTTCGTCCCCTTCCTCATTTCCTTCCATTTTCCTCAATAATGTCTCCCCTTCTCCCTTTTCCTCACCTGCCCACTACACCACGAGCTTTCCCCTTCACTATTAATTCACGAAAATTGTGTTTCTTTCCGGAGTTCCAATCTTCGTTGTCACTTCGACTGTCGTGTGTGTGTGTGTGTGTGTGTGTGTGTGTGTGTGTGTGTGTGTGTGTGTGTGTGTGTGTGTGAGTGTGTGTGTGTGCGTGTGTCTGTGTCTGTGTGATTCACCATGGTCTTGGATCACATGTTGGATTCATGATCGACAGGTATTTTCCTCTTGGAAGAGAGCTCAGAGCTCATATATAACTGTTGTATGGGTAATTCTGTGATCTTACACACACACACACACACACACACACACACACACACACACACACACACACACACACACACACACACACACACACACACATCCCCAACTCCCCGTCCACGAGAGTTGAATTAACAACCTGCAGCTCAGCGATACTGAAACTATTTCAGCCCTGGGCAGGATTCAAACCTGGACTGCCATAGTGGCAGCCGGGAACTCTACCAACTGTGCCATGAGTTGTGTGTGATCCACCATGGTCTTGGATCACATGTTGGACTTGTGATCGACAGCTATTTCCCTCCCGGAAGAGAGCTCAGAGCTTATACATGACCGATCTATGGGGAATGGTGTGACCTTACATGCACACACACACCCAACTCCTCGCCCACGAGAGTTGGAAAATGACTCGCAGTGCAGCGATACTGAAATTATTTCAGCCCTGCCGGGAATTGAACCCAGATCTCCGTAGTGGCAGCTGGGAATTTCACCAACTGCGTCATTGAGTCATGTGTAGGTGTGATTCACCATGGTCTTTGGATCACATGTTGGACTCATAATCGACAGCTATTTCCCTCCCGGAAGAGCTCAGAGCTCATATATGACCGATCCATGGGTAATGCTGTGACCTTACATGCACATACACCCCTAACTCCCTGCCCACAAGAGTTGGAGTAACAACCCGCAGCGCAGTGATACTGAAATTATTTCAACCCTGGGCGGGATTCAAACCCGGACCTCCGTTGTGGCAGCCGGGAATTCTACCAACTGTGTGTATATGTATATATATATAACTACAAAGTAATGTCGTAACACATTCGTAAAATTCAACAAGAACCCACTGTGTTGGATAAGAAGAAATGTAATAGATGATATTCATATATTTCGATCACGGAGATCACGGACTGTGATCCTCTTCAGTGGAATACAGAGTAGTGGAGCAAAAGGTATGTTCCTTCTTCTTTTTCTGTACATAAGACATGCCTTTTGCTCCACTACTCTGTATTCCACTGAAGAGGATCACAGTCCATGATCGAAATATATGGATATCATCTATTACATTTCTTCTTATCCAACACAGTGGGTTCTTGTTGAATATGTATATATATATATATATATATAATATATATATATATATATATATATATATATCCAGTAGGCTCCTCAATGAGGCTGAAAACAAGGTCCTTTCCAAAGGTTTAAATCTTAACATACAGGGGGAGTAAGAGCAGAGGTGTTCCTGGCAGCGGCCGAAACTAGAGTGAACATGATGGGTTGCAGGGAGGATGAGAAGCAGGACATGAGAATGCGCATAGTTGGTGCGTTCAACAGACCAACGAGGGGACACAATCTCACCACGGAGGAGGCCAAAGCTCTGGCAGGTTTACGCAAGGACAGCTCGATCGTCATACTTTCGATTGACTAGGGACGATCTACTGTAGTGTTGGATAAGAGTGAGTACGAGTTTAAAGCTGTGACACTACTCCAGGACACTAACACCTATGAGGTTGTTAACGTAGACCCGACGCCGAAGCTGCAGCGGAAGGTGGAGGGGGAGCTCAAGAAGTTGAAGGAATCGAGGGTAATTTCGGAAAGGGAATGGATGGTGATGAAACCTGGAGACTCGGTTATACCTAAGATGTATGGTCTACCGAAGATTCATAAGGAAGGGGTTCCTTTAAGACCGATCATTGCCTTCAGAGGTTCCCCTACTTACAACTTGGCTAAGGCCCTAGCTAAACGACTAAGGCCCTTGGTGGAGAAGTCAGAACGAATGCTAAAGAATTCGACAGATTTTGTTGGTAGATTACAAGGAATAAACTTGGAAGAGGGAGATATTTTATCTTCTTTTTATATTAAATCTATGTTCACTTCTTTGCCACAGGACTTGTTGAAGAAGGCAGCGCTTTCCAAGATTGAAGGGTCGGAGGAATTCCGAGACAATGAAAAACTGTCTACAGAGGAGCTCATGAGTTTAGTCAACTTGTGCTTGGATTAGACCTTCTTCAAGTTTAGGGAGAAGGTTTACCACCAGAGGATTGGAACCCCTATGGGATCCCCGATTTCTGTGGTCTTGGCAGAGATGGCTATGCAGGAGTTTGAGGAAGAGATGTTGGTTGCGGCACCTGTAACTTTGAAAACGTGGGTGAGATATGTGGATGATGTGTTCGTGATTATGAAGGAGGGGGAGGTTGATTGCTTCCTCAATTTCTTGAATGGGAGGAACGAAGCCATCCAGTTTGATATGGAGAGGGTAGTGAAAGTACAGTTGCCGTTCCTGGATGTCCTGGTAGCAAGATGTGGGACCAGTTTGACCACGGGAGTGTATAGAAAGGACACTAATACAGACAGGTTCTTGGATTATGACAGTTGCCACCCGGTGGATCATAAGAGCGGGGAATTTGTGCTCAACCGAGGGGAACTTGAGAGAAGAGAGGAAACACCTGAAGAAGGTCTTTGCGGACAATGGGTACCCCAAATCAGTCATTAGAAGATGGACCACAGCGCAGGGAAGAAAAAGAGCAGCGGACACGAGACAGGCGGCAACAAGAAGAGTGACTTTACCCTACGTGAAAGGGGCTTCTGAGGTGGCTGCAAGATTATTGAGGAAGCACGGGATAGAGGTAGTCCACAAGCCCGCCAATACGCTACATGGGGCTTTGACGAAGGTGAAAGACATGGAGGTGGAAGAGAACAAGACGGGAGTTGTCTATGGCATTGGTTGCGGCAATTTTGGTACTCGTTACATAGGAGAGACGGGTAAGAAACTATCGACGAGAATTAAGGAGCATCAGAGTGCGGTAAACCGAAAAGATGGCAGTTCGACGATCTACTGGCATTGTCAGGAGGAGCAGCACGAGATGGATTGGGACAATGTTGGTGTGAAATATAGAAATAACATGAACGGAGAGAGGTTATTTTTGGAAGCTTGGGCGAGTGACAGCAACAGCGTCAACAGATGCATAAATTTAAATCCGATTTATAAGGGAGCGAAAGACAGGCAGGACAAAAGGAGCAGCGATCGGCGACCTGTGTAGTGCTTTTATGCCGAGACTGTGACATTTGGTATTTTTGTTCTTTTTGCTCTTTTTACCTCGGTGGTTCCATTTTTATGACACTTTTTTGAAACTTTGTAATTTATTTCTTTACGTCATTCAGAATTGGTTTCTTTTGTTTTATTGTTTTGATTTATATCGTAGCTATAGAGTGCAGTGTTATTTTGTCGGGTATGTGATATTTGGTTCTTTTTGTTCTTTTTGTTCTTCTTTTTGTTTCGGTGGACACTTTATACAAACTATGTAATAAATTTTTTATGTCATTCAGAACTGGTTTTGTTTTGTTGTATTGTTTTGATTTGTATCGTAGCTATAGAGTGCAGTGTTATTTTGTCGGGTTTGTGATATTTGGTTTTTATGTTCTTTTTGTTCTTTTATTTCGGTGGTTCCATGTTTGTGCAAACCTTGTAATTCATTTCTATATGTAATTCAGAACATGATTTAGTTTTGTTTTTTGTTATGATTTGTATTGTAGCTACAGAGGAGCGAATGACAGGAAGGACCGTAGGAGTGATGGCAGGCGGCTTAGGATAGGGGATTTTGCCTGGTGTGAGATTCTGTCATCATTAGCTTTTTGGATTTTAGTACCAGCATGTTCTTGCCTCTTATATTTATTTTTGTAATCCTTTCTCCATGTCGGGGAGTTTTACTAGTGTGAAATTCTGTTAACCTGCACCTCTGTTCAATCTGGTGGGACCTGTCCCAGGGAACACCGGTACACTATTTAATTGATTCCTTTAGCTGACATTGTATAACCCTGAAGACGAACCCCGGACAGGGTTCGAAACGTCGGTAGTAAATTCTGTTACTCTGAGTCCAGTGTTTGAAATTTTCCGACAACATGGCTCCTGGACTCCAGCTCTTTACGAACGTACATACATACATACATACATATATATATATATATATATATATATATATATATATATATATGTGTGTGTGTGTGTGTGTGTGTGTATTCACCACGGATCTGCTGCAGCCTCTTGTCGAGACAGCCAGACACCATCCTACGGCAGCGAGCTCAGAGCTCATTATTAGCCGATCTCTGGGTAGGTCTGAGACCACTCACACATCACACACCGGGAATGCAAGGTCACAACTCCTTGACTAACATCCCGTACCTACTCGCTGCTAGGTGAACAGGGGCTACACGTGAAAGGAGACAAACCCAACTTATCTCCGCCCGGCCGGGGAATCGAACCCCGGTTCTCTGACTTGTGAGGCCAGTGCTCTACCAATCCGCCACCGAGCCGTGTGTGTGTGTGTGTGTGTGTGTGTGTGTGTGTGTGTGTGTGTGTGTGTGTGTGTGTGTGTGTGTGTGTGTGTGTGTGTGTGTGTGTGTGCAGGAAAAACACTGGAAGCGTGTGTTCTTGAAAATGCAAAGTTGACCACGAAGAAAAACTATTAAAGCAGAACGCTTTCGTGTATTCACATCTTCAGTGCAAATAATACATGTATTATTTGCACTGAAGATGTGAATACACGAACGTGTTCTGCTTTAATATTTTTTTCGAGTTCAACCTTGCATATATATATATATATATATATATATATATATATATATACATATACATACATATATATGTATACATACATACATATATATATATATATTATATATATATATATATATATATATATATATACATATACCATTGTTGTGGCTTGTTTTGCTTGTGCCTGCATCCAGCACTGAGCAAGGTCTCAATACAGGGGGGTCACCGGCCTAACAACATGGTGGATCTGTCTATTCCCAAGAACTATAGGACAGAGGGGCAATATCAATTTTGTATATTATGATAATAATAGTAATAATTGTTGCCTTGAATCTCACTAGCTAGAAACTCACAGCCCCACAATAGCTGATAACAATCCTCTTGGCCTCCCATAATATCTCAGAAAAAATGTTGGCCTATTGTTTAAGTGAATAAGGAAAGACTAGCAAATAAGGTGTTGAAGGCAGAAATGAATGGAATGCTTACCTTAGTAAATACTCACCTTGGTAAAAATAAAAGAGGTAAGAGAGCTTAAGGCTCTTAAGGGTACCTCCTCTCATTTTTAGTCTCAAACTGGTCATATCTATTTTTGAATATATTAACACTTTTACTTCTGATTACATACTCAGTGAGGCCGTTCCAGTTATTCACTACCCTTGAACTGAAGAATGAACTTAAGAGGAAGACCAAGGACATGATCAGGGAACAATGAATACAAGAACAATGTCTCCTAAACAAGAAAGAGAGAGTGCAAAAGTTAGGAGTAGAGAGTGGTAATGGATGAAAAAGAGACAGCCTAAACAGTGGCAGATCTAAGGGTGTTGCCCTAATTGCCCAGGCAGCATCCTTTTACTGACCATTTTGTATTATCATTATTTTATTATTCATTTACCTTTAGACTAGTAAGGCGAATATAACATACCTTGAGAGAAGAAGAAGGTCAGCTCTTGGATTACTGAGATGACCCAAGGGACCTGAGACCTCACTTCAAGCAGGGTAGTGCAAATTCGTAGTAAATATTAGGAAAGTAAATCTTTGGACAGCACCAAAAATATAAATCCAGGATCTGCTCTTGCAAAGGGATGCTCTTGTCTGCTCTGCAAATCTTTCAAGTGGATGAGGAGATATGGGTTGCCATATAATGAATTGATGAGGGTAAACCAGCTGTGGCCATGAGGCTCTACTTTGGAGGCACTGCATATCACTGCATTGTCTCTAATGCAGGCAGTGTGATGCAGGAGAGGGATTGGTATATGCTTTGACTCTATCACTCCCTTACATGGTTGAAAGGACCTCTGATATATTTATAGCATGTTATTTGTGCTGTATTAATGTGTGACTTCTATCCCACTGGTTTATAGTAATAGGAGCAGTTGCTGGTTGTCAACTCTCTGTGTGAAGGTAGAGGAAATATAGTCAATGTTAACAAAGATCTTGGGCCCAGTCGAAAGATCATGTGTCAGCCCTTAATATCCATACTTCCAGATGGAGGTAAGGGTATTGATGGGTTTTTGAAGATAGAGAGAAGGGGGACAGTTCCCATTGACATTCATTTTGCAGGACCATTACTTATAGATATCCACTATTGGTCTCTTTTATATACTGTACAGAAATAGAATATTATATAATATGTACAGTATACATATTTTTGTATTATGTTGCCAATAAACATTGCTTCTATCTTTGAAGACATTATTGAGCTGAAGAGGTAGAATCATAGAGGTGGTACAAGGGAGATTTAAGGATGGCAGCAAAAAGGAGAGATAATATACATGTCTACACATATGACTTAAGCAGTGTGGCAGGAAACAAGGATGACTCTTCATTCATGAGGTGCTGAGATGAGAGAAGAGATGAATGGATTTTAGATGGGTGTATGCCTTGACTCAGTCATTCCTCTTATAAGGGGAAAAGGGCTTTTAATATTTATGTATTGATATATACACGCACATGTATATATATATATATATATATATATACATATATATATATATATACTGTATATATATACATATATATACATATATATATATATATATATATATATATATATATATATATATATACAGGCACACCTCGGCTTACGTCGTTTCAACTTACGTCGTTTTCGAAGATACGTCGGTTTTCAAACACAATATATGGAAAAATAAAATTCTAGTTGTCGTTTTGCTTGACTTTACGTCAGTCGGCCAATAATAATGGAATCGCATAAACACAAAAAAAAATTCAAGCACATAAATTCATGTTACAATAAATAAGAATAAAAACATGTAAAATAATATAAGATTCAGTAACTGCTAAAATACATACCATAAAGTAGTATGGCCTAGTTCACTAGAACATGAAATCATTTGATTTTCTTATTTATCGGGGCAACAGTTGTTCCAATCTGTACTATATCTACCGTTAGGCGGCGTCTCAATTCCCACAATTGTTTTAGATTCTGATCTGTTTATTGAAGTTTTGTAGATTTTCTCATTAATATTCACTTGTGATTGTAATATTTGCCCCCATGCCTCCCAAGAAAAGTCCTAGTGAAAGTGCTAAGCGTCGTGCTATTTCGCTGAAGGATAAAATGGCGATGATAAAACGGTGATGACGGTGAAAAAGTTGTATTGTACGATCTTTTGGAGTAAGTCGAACCACTGTATCTACGATTGTGAAAAATAAAGACAAGATTTTAACACATGTCACATCTGAGGCCCCATTGATGAAGAACACTGTCATCAACAAGAAAAGAGGTAAGATATTTGAAGAAATGGAAAATCTTCTTTTGATTTGGGTTGATAGGCAAAATCGTCAGAATGCTAATCTTAGTCAAGAACTCATTCAGGAAAAAAGCATTATCTTTGTTTGAGGACCTAAAAGAAAAATATCCAGATGAGAAAGATGTAGATTTCAAAGTAAGTCCTGGATGGTTTATGAAACATAAAAATAGGAGAAATGAAGGTGAAAGTGCATCAGCTGATGAACAAGCAGAAAACTGGTTTCTTCCTAAGCAAATTTTCAACGTGAACGAAACAGGATTATACTGGAAGAAATTGCCAGATCGTTCATTTGTTTCCAAGGAAAAGAAAACAATTCCAGGTTACAAGGTCTCAAAAGAACGTATGACTATAATGTTGGTAGGTAATTGTGCAGGAGATTTGAAATTAAAGACTCTGTTTATCATGCACACAACCCCCGTGCCCTGAAGAACATACCCTAAGCATCTCTCCCTGTTATATGGATGGCTAACTCAAAAGCTTGGGTTACTGTTGTCTTTTTTGAAGATTGGTTTTTCAACCATTTTGTCCCAGCAGCAGAGAAGTATTGTAAGGAGAAGGGGATTCCTTTTAAGGTTCTACTTATCTTAGATAATGCTCCTGGCCACCCACAAAACATTACCGTCATATACCTCCCCCCAAAACACATCTCTTCCCCAGCCAATGGATTAGAAGATAATTACTATCTTCAAGCGTTATTATATGAAACGTACGCTACGGCAAGCAATAGCTGCAATTAATATGGGTGAGTCTATCACACTTCGCGACTTTTGGAAGGGATATGACATCTATAAAGCTTTACATTATGTAGCAGCAGCATGGAATGAAGTTCAGAGCACTGCTATGAATGGTGTATGGAAAAAGGCATGCCCACAATTTGTGCACGAGTTTAAGGGCTTCGATACTGTTGTTGTCAACAAAGCTTTGGTTACAATGAGCAAAGATTTGGAGGAGGAGGATTTCACAGATTTATTTGAAAAAGACAAGGAGTTACTGACGAACAAGGATTTTATGGAACTTCACGAGCAACAAAAGAAAGAAGAGCATGTTGAACCTGAGCCACGCCACTTCACCATTAATTAAGAAAACGCAGTAAGTATTTGCACACATCGAAAAAGGTCTTGCTATGTTTGAGGATATAGATCCAGATGCTCAACGCTTTTCCAAGATAATGGGGGCTTGTCACGAAGCTTTTGCTCCTTATGATTTAATCTTTGAAGAAAAGAAGAAGACGGTTCGGTCAATTTATAGTTTCAACCAACCAACGATTTTCGTATGTGGCTTATGTGTTTCTGGTGAGATATGTTGTGTATAGATTGATGGTGTACATCATTTCCGTCGCAATTGCGTAGTTGTCAAGAAATCAATATATAAAGTTATGCCTACCTTTCCTACCCAACGATCTTGGGAGACCTGTGGGAAATCGGGGTTTTTAGGTGGGAAGCATGAAATCGAGTAATGCGCGTTGCAAAACAGGTGTAAAATTGATAAGAACACATAAAAGATATATGGAAATACATAAATTACACCTTTGATGGTGGCAGTGGCGGGGGCTCACGCGATCGTAGCCATGTTGTTTTTGAGCAGCGTTAACAACGATTCGCAATATTTTTCGCTGTATCCGCTACATTTAGCGAAGCGCACTCCGGCCACGGAAGAGTTGCTAACCCTAGATTCGAGAATAAATTCATGAAGCCTCGAGAGGACCAAGAGTTGCGATTTTGTGTACAACTAACCTAACCTAACCTCAATAACGTAACGTAACCAAACCTAACCTAACCAAACCTAACCAAACCTAACCAAACCTAACCTAACCAAACCTAAACTAACCAAACCTAACGTAACCTAACTAAAGCTAACCTAACCTAAGCAAACCTAACCTAACCTAACCAAACCTAACCTAAACTAACCAAACCTAACCTAACCAAACCTATCCTAACCTAACCAAAGCTAACCTAACCAAAGCTAACCTAACCTAACCAAACCTAACACAACCTAACCAAACCAAACCTAACATAACCAAACCTAACATAACCAAACCTAACATAACCAAACCTAATCCAACCTCAACCTAATGTAACGTAATCTAACCTAACCTAGCTGAGGGCTTTGCCCCCTAGACCCCTCCAATCCCCACCAAAGCACTATTAGTAACGTAACTTGAGCTCTCTTTGAATTATAACTATGAGTAGAAATGTGTGTTTATCTATTATATGGAATAGCTAATAAAATAAATGCAAACTATATTTGCCGTAAAATAAAAACCACAATAATAGCATTAGCATTACCTTATGAGGAAGAGGTTGAGGGTTGTGGTGATGCCGCTCTCTTCCGCGGCCGCAGTGTGTTTCGGTAAATGTAGCGGATACCAAGATCGAGAGAATACAAGGTCTGCTCGCGCGCATGTTGTGACGTCATCTGAAGGGGAGCCCACAGAGAAAATGGTGAAAACGTAAGTGAAAAATGTTAGGTAAAAGAGAAAACGTACAGGCACCACAGAGTTTCTGGGAGACTTACCTATTTCATGTTCTGCAACCGTTAAAATGGGGGTTTTCATTTTGGAAAAATGATCTTGTGGTTTATCTTTGACATATTTAATAAAGAAACAGACGATGCAGTTAAAACTGGTGATTGACGTAAACGCCATCTAGTGAGAGAGCCGCACAGTAAAATGTATGTGGACGATGCGGCTCTCCGTGCGCTTTCCCGTCTTTCCTATATAGTCTTTGGGCCAAGCACTTCTAGTGACGTCAATGCGCAAACGACCTAAATACTGGATAGCTGTTGAGTAGACCTTGTATTCTCTCGATCTTGGCGGATACAGCGAAAAATATTGCGAATCGTTGTTAACGCTGCTCAAAAACAACATGGCTACGATCGCGTGAGCCCCCGCCACTGCCGTCATCAAAGGTGTAATTTATGTATTTCCATGTATCTTTTATGTGTTCTTGTCAATTTTACACCTGTTTTGCAACGCGCATTACTCGATTTCATGCTTCCCACCTAAAAACCCCAATTTCCCACAGGTCCCCCAAGATCGTTGGGTAGGAAAGGTAGGTATAACTTTATATATTGATTTCTTGAAAACTACGCATTTGCGACGAAAATTATGTTTACCATCAATCTATACACAACGTATCTCACCAGAAATAAATAAGCCACATACGAAAATCGTTGGTTGGGTGAAACTATAAATTGTCCGACGGTTCAAAGCACTCTTGACCAATTTATAAACCAAATCGAACAACGAGAATAAGCTGATGATGATGTCGACAATCCTCAGGCATCTACATCTACGATGTAAACAACATATTGTATGTACTGCATTGGTAAATTAAAAATACTTAATTTTATTTTTCACTTATTACAAAATGATTGTTTGTAAGCTTAAAATAGTTTTTATTCATTTATTTATTTTTGTTTTGTTTTACCGTATGTTGCTGGCAATGCATTCATAAAGTACAACACCGCGAAATAGCTTTTAGCGATGTAAACATCACCAAATTGTACGCATTGGTAAATTTAAAGTACAGGTACTTCTTTTTTACTTTATTACAAAATGATAAATACATGTTCTGTTTGGAAACTTAAAATTGTTTTTTATTAACCTTGCCTTATCGAAAATGCATTCATAAGTAAGATACAGTACTTGAGAATGGCTATTAGCAGTTTAGCTTAAGCTACACAAGGCCTACCTAGCCTACATATAAGCAAATTCAACTTGCGTTTTTCAACTTACGTCGAGTCTCTTGGAACCTATTAACGACGTAAGCCGAGGTGTGGGGGCACAAGTTTTCTCTAAAGCAATTCTGGTTGAAATCAACTGCACTAGTTGCTTTTATAATTTGCAAGACTGTATTCTTTAATTTGGAGAATACTTTACTGTTAGCAACTGAGAGGGACTGGAAGTAGTCATTCATGACTCAAAAGAATGTTCGCAGTGTATGACAACTGGTATATTTCTGCATAATAATAGTATTGAACAACTATTGACTCCACCGAAACTATAGTTTTTCACCCCGTTGTGAGGCGTCATCATGGTGAGGACTGGTTTGCTAGGATGGTCTGCAAAGAATAATAACCACTGGTTGGGTGGGCTGGCTTATAAGGCGGTGGAGCAGCTCAGCCTGCCTAGCTCAGACGGAATACTGGCCTCTCATTGGCTGTTGGGCTGAGAGGGGGAGCCTGAGATTTTGTCCGGGAGCTGAGAGGGTGGGCCTGAGATTTTGTCCGGAAGTTGAGAGAGTGAGCCTGGGATTTTGTCTGGAAGCTCTAGCCTGAGTTGCTGCTGCTCTGGTTACTGGTCCTAGGCGCTGATTAGCTAGGTGGACATGCTGCACCTGTTCGTGGGGGTGCTGCTGCCTAGGGGCTTGTTGCTCCTGGAGGGGGTTAGTCTTCAGAGGGCACGCATCTCTATTAGTTGGAATCACCCCAACTAATTGAGATGCCATCATAGACTTGAAGATATTCTGCAAACCTAACCTCATTAGTTCTCTGATAATGAGGAATAGCACGGGGCCCAGGGCCCCGAGTGAGGCTACCACCAAAGTTGTTTATAAATTTTCGTGTAAGGAGGGCTCCTGCGACGGCTCCAACACATACATTGGTAGGACTTCCTCTACACTGCGATGTTGTCTACAATCCCATAGAAACCAGGGGTCAATTTTCCAGCATATCACTGAAATACACAACATGAGGCCTCCCCTACAGAAAATGCTAGATCACACAGAAATTCTCCAAAGGGAGTCTGCCTTCAGGAAGCTGTAGTAGTAGTGCAGGGCCGGATAGGT
Organism: Oratosquilla oratoria; assembly: GCF_046742065.1. Lineage (NCBI taxonomy): Eukaryota > Metazoa > Arthropoda > Malacostraca > Stomatopoda > Squillidae > Oratosquilla > Oratosquilla oratoria. Next base: position 20,266,467 of record NC_134803.1, on the reverse strand, counting down.
AAGATGGGGGAGAGGGGGAGGGGGGATTTGGAGGGTTAGTGTAAGGAAAGAATGAAATGGAAGGAAGTTAGAGTTATGATAGGTGTGGGGCAGACCCACTTGCTCGATTTTTTTCAGGAAGCTGCGGATTGCAGAAGCAGTATTTATTACTTGCCAGCGCCCTACCATCAACATACAGCAAACTGCCGATTTTATACTCTAGAACAAAGAAGAGAAAGAGGTGATTTGATAACCATCTACAGAATTATGAAAGGGATGGAAATCCTTGATAGGGATGACCTACTAAAATGGGACAGAAGAAATACAAGAGGACACAAGAAGAAACTTAAGAAAGACAGTTACAGAAGAGATATAAAAACAGCTTTCCACACACAGTAATAGATACATGGAACAAACTGAAAGAGGAAACAGTGAGTGCTAAAACTATACATGATTTTAAGAAAGAACTGGATTCGGAAAGATACAACTGCGGGTCACTACGAGCATAGCTCTCCTCCTGCAAAATACAACTAGGTAAATACACATACAAAGAAGAAAAAGTACCACAAGATTGGAAAAATGTAAATATTGTACCAAAATACAAAGTAGACAAAGAAAATCCAACAAACTATAGACGGGTATCCCTTACAAGCACAATAGCAAAAATATGCGAAAAAGTTATTAAAAATAAATGGATTTAACACTTGGAAGAGAACAAAATACTAAATCCTAAACAATTTGGTTTTAGAAGGGAAGATCATATGTTCTTACTCAAGATTAATGGAAATAATACAACAAAGGGACGGATGGGCAGATTGTGCTTTCTTGGACTTACAAAAGGATTTTGATAAGGTACCACACAAGAAGCTACTAAGAAAAATTGAAACAATAGGTGGAATACAAGGAAATTTATTGGAATGGGTGAAAGATTTCTTAAACGGAAGAAAAATGAGGGTGGTACTTCGAGACAAGAACTCAAATTGGGATATGATAAGCGGAGTCCCCCAAGGCTCTGCATTGGCTCCGATAATGTTTGCTATTTATATAAATTATATGGATGAAGGAGTGGAATGTTATTTGAACTTCTTTGCAGATGCTGCAAAAATATTAAAGAGAGTAAGTACAGAGGAAGACTGCAAATCTTTTCAAGATCGAAGACCTGGACAAAGTCTGGAAATGGAGTCAGAGGAGTGAAGTGAACTTCAACATTAAGAAATGTAGTATAATGGAATTTGGAAAAAAAATAGAATCTTGGGTCAATATAAAATTGGTACAAAGGAAGTTATAAAAGTAAACTCGGAAAGGGACCTAGGAGTAACTATCTCAAATGACATGACACAAGAAACATGTCAACAAATTAGTTGGAGAAACTTTTAACTTGTTGAGATCAATGAAAGTAGCCTTTGACTGCATGGATGAAAAAATGGTAAAGAAAATACTAGTTGCACTGCTAAAACAAAAATTGAAATATGCTGCGTCATTATGGACACCTGGTACAAAAGAAGAAAAATTATATGGATGAAGGAGTGGAATGTTATTTGAACTTCTTTGCAGATGCTGCAAAACTATTAAAGAGAGTAAGTACAGAGGAAGACTGCAAATCTTTTCAAGATCGAAGACCTGGACAAAGTCATTCCCTCCCTCATTAAATCCATGGAAATTATTATCTCCACTTTCTAATGGAGTCAGAGGAGTGAAGTGAACTTCAACATTAAGAAATGTAGTATAATGGAATTTGGAAAAAACAAAAATAGAATCTCGGGTCAATATGAAATTGATACAAAGGAAGTTAAAAAAGTAAACTCGGAAAGGGACCTAGGAGTAACTATCTCAAATGACATGACACAAGAAACATGTCAACAAATTAGTTGGAGAAACTTTTAACTTGTTGAGATCAATGAAAGTAGCCTTTGACTGCATGGATGAAAAAGTTGTAAAGAAAATACTAGTTGCACTGCTAAGACCAAAATTGGAATATGCAGCGTCACTATGGACACCTGGTAAAAAAGAAAAAAAAATCTATAAAGAATTCAGAGAGCAACAACAAAGATGGCACCAACACTTAGCAATTTGATATACTAACAAAGATTGGATCAACTAAATTTACCAACACTGAAACAAAGTAGAGAAAGAGGTGGTTTGCTAACCATTTACAAAATTATTAAAGGGATGGCAATTCTTGATACGGAAGACCTACTAAAATTTGACAGAAAAAATGCAAGAGGACACAAGAAGTAACTTAAGAAAGACAGTTACAGAAGAGATCTGAAAAAGAATAGGGTCCCACACAGAATGATTGATATCTGGAACAAACTAAAAGAGGAAGCAGTGAGTGCTAAAATTGTACATGTCTAAGAAAAAGCTGGATGCGGAAAGATATAATAGCGGGTCACTACGAGCATAGGTCTCTTCCTGCAAAATATAACTAGGTAAACACACACACACACACACACACATGCACACATACACACACTGGAACAAACTGAATGAAGAAACAGTGAGTGCAAAAACTATACAAGAATTTATTATCAAACTGGATGCTGAAAGATACAAAAGCGGGTCACCATGAGCATAGCTCTCTTCCCATAAAATACAACTAGGTAAACACACACACACACACACGACGGTCGAAGTGACAGCAAAGTTTGGAACCCCAGGAAAACTTCAAATTTCGTGGATCACAACGACGAGAGTACCTTTATTGTATTAGTAGGGAAGGGGAAAGTTCGTGGTGAAGTGGGAAGGTGAAGAAAAAGGAGAAAGGGAGGGATTACTGAGGAAAATGGAAGGAAATGAGGAAGAAGACAAACGGGCTCTCCCGGACGTAAGAAGGAATGTCAACAAAAAGGCTGCAGACGACGCAGGTGAAGTCGAAAATATCAGTAAAGTCTCTAAAATTAGAAATATAGGTAACAACAACACAATAGAAAGTGGAGATAATAATTTCCATGGATTTAATGAGGGAGGGAATGCCTACCTCCCCCGATTAGCAAGTGTAGAGAAAAAGACTAGAGAAAATGAATGAACAGTGGGAGGTTAGGTTCGGCCAACTTACACGGATTACACAAGGAGTTGATAAATTGGAAGAACTAAAGAAGGAGAACCAAAACCTAAATAAAGAAAAAAGAATTAAAAAGAAAGTTAAAAGAAGTAAAGGATGAGAATGAGGAATTAAAGGAGAACAATAAAGATAATAAAGAGTCCATAGCAAAAGAGGTACAGGGTTGGAAAAAAGTCCAAGAGAACAAAATTGAAATTAGAAATATAGTGACACAACAGATGAAAGAACAAACTAACGACACATTTATAAAGTGATAAGAGAGAAGGAGAATATAGTAAGAGACTAAGCGGACAAAAAATAAATGCATAATTATATTAGGGATGGAAGAGAAGCATAATCCAAATAGGACTACAAGTGTAAAGGAGAAGGAAAAAGTAAACAAGATATTAGGAGTATTCCAAGAAGATGAACAAGAAACAGGGAAAGAAATTGAAGAAACATATAGACTAGGGAAATACAATACAGATAAGACCAGACCAATTACGGTTAAATTCAGGTCACAAACGACAGCAGAAAATATCTTATAAAAACAGGGAAACTAGCAAAAAGTTATCAGTATAAACAGGTATGGATAAAAAGAGAAATGATTATAGAGGAAAGAGAAGCTAAGGGAAAAAACGAGAGCAGAACAGTCAGACAAAGAGAAATTCTATTGGAGAGTAGTGGATATGAAAGTGAGGAAATGGTTCATAGCAGAGAAAAACGGAAAGGAAACGGAAAACACGATGGAAGTAGCAGAAAATTAAAAGTGTCTTACACAAATACAGATGGATTAATAAAAGGCTTGAATGAAATGAATGCTTACGCGAAGGAAAAAGAACCGGACATAATGGGAATTGTAGAGACAAAATTAAAAGGTCCACTTCCACCCAACAGTGTAGGACATGGTGCATATAATTATTGAATTAGAAACAATGAGGTAAAACAAGGGGGTGGAGTCATGTTCCTGACTAAAAAGGATATAAATGTGAGGAATGTCACATATGGAAAGGATAGAGCACAGATGATTATGATGGAAGTGGAGGACAGGGATGGGAAGAACAGGAAGTTTGTAGTAAATTATGTGCCTCCTAAAATGGCTTCGTGGGAAGAGAAAGAACACAAAAATATGTTAGGAGGCACAAGGATAACACTAAATAAGGTCATGGAAGATGGAGGAAAAATAGTTATAATGGGTTACTTCGATTGTAAAGAAATCTGCTGGGAAGAGATGACAGTGAAGAGTGGAGACGACCTATGGGGAAATGTACTATTTGATATGATTGTAGAACATACAATGACGCAATGGATACAAGATAATACTAGGTATAGAAATGAGGAAGAGCCATCGAGACTGGACCTAATAATCCCATCAGAACCTAAAATAGTGGACAAGATTGAATATAAGACACCAATAAGTAAAAGTGACCACATATTGGTTGAACTGGAACTAAATGAGGAAAAGAAAAATACATAAAAAACTATATAGAAGGGGAAGATTGATGTATGTTTTTTTTTTTTTTTTTTTTTTTTTTTTACATAAGATACGAGAATTCATTCAAAAAGCAGACTGGGAAAGGATACACAAGGAGGAAACAACAGTAGAAGAAAGATGGAATATTCTGATTTTTATTTTTTATTTTTTTATTTTATAAAGGAGTGAAAAAGTATGTTCCAAGACAAAAGCAAGAAAAAGGATTTGCAAAATGTTGGTACAGCAAAAGATGTAGGGAGTTAAAAGACAAAAGGGATAAAGCTTGGATAAAATGGAAAAAAGACAAAAGACCTGAAAAATAGAAAATATATATTAGTTGTAGAAATGAATATGTACAAGTGTGTAGAGAAGAAAAGAGAAAATACAAAAAAGATGTCATAGAAAAATGTAAAGATCAACCAAAAATATTTTATAGATTTGTAAACAACGAACTGAAAAACAAACAAGAATTGGAGAAACTATGACAAGGAGTTGAATACACAGAGGAAATAGAAATGGCAGAAATTATGAACAAGCATTTTAAATCAGTGTTTATGAGGGAGAACATACAACTTAGAGATATCGAGTGGGAGGAGAAAGTCTCCCTATGAAAGAAATAGAAGTAACAAGGAAAGAAATAATGAATCACTTGAGTAATCTCGATGTCAGAAAATCGCATGGACCAGATGAAATGGCAAACTGGATTTTGAGAGAATGCAGGGACGAACTAACAGACAAAATACATAATCTAATAAGTAGTTCATTGAAAGAAGGAAAAGTTCCAGAAGATTAGAAAAGAACAAATATAGTACCAATATATAAAGGGGGAAACAAGGGAGACCCTACTAACTATAGAAAGAATGATCAAAATCAGATGGGTAAGGCATTTGGGAAAAAAAGAAAAAAATATATATATATATATATACTAAATCCAAGGCAATTTGGATTTAGACAAGGACGATCGTGCGTCATAAACTTAATATGTTTCTATTCAAGGCTAATAGATGTAATACAAGAAAGAGATGGATGGGCTGAGTTGTGCATTTCTAGACCTGAAAAAAGCTTTTGATAAGGTGCCACATAAGAAATTGCTAAACAAATTAGAAACTGCAGGAGGAATACAGGGCAAACTACCTTAGTGGATGGAAGGCTTCTTGCATGGAAGAAAAATTATAGTAGTGATAAGAGACAAACACTAATTGGGATGAAGTGATTAATGGAGTTTCACAAGGAGCAGTTCTAGCCCCAATAATGTTTGCTATATATATTAATGATATGGATAAAGGAATAAAGTTATATGAGCTTCTTTGCGGACGATGCAAAATTGTTGAAAAAAGTGAACACTGTAGAAGATTGTGAGTCGCTGCAGAGTGATCTCAATAAAGTATGGGAATGGAGTAGGAAGTGGGAGATGGAATTCAATATCAAGAAGTGTAGTATAATGGAATTTGGAAGAAGCAAAAAAAGAATAGTGGGATCATATAAATTGGCAGAGGAAGAAATAAAAAAAGTAGAAAATGAGAAGGACCTGGGAGAGATTATTATGAATAACATGTCCCCTGAGAAACATAAACACAAAAGCTTTTGAGAAACATATAATTCAATAAGAACAATCATAGTGTCATTTACATACCTGGTTGAAGAAATGTTGAAGAAAATACTGGTCACTTTGATGAGACCAAGATTGGAGTATGCAGAGACGACGCGGTGACCAAGTACAAAAAAATGTACAACAAATCTTGAAAATACAAAGAGCAATTACGAAATTGGCACCAACACTCTCAGAACTATCATATGAAGAGAGACTAGCAAAACTTGAGCTACAGACATTAGAGCAAAGAAGAGAGACTAGATAACTATTTATAGAATCATGAAATGCATAGGAACTATTGATAGAGAGTATCTAATAAAATGGAATAAGAGAGATACAAGAGGACACGGAAAGAAAATCAAGAAAGACAGTTATAGAAGAAACCTGAAAAAGAACAGCTTTCCCCACATGGTAATAGACATTTGGAACAAGTTAGATGAAAATGTGGTGTGTGCAAAAACGATAAACGAATTTAAAACAGTCTAGATAAAACGAGACATGAAGACGGGACACCACGAGCATAGCCCGACTTCCCGTAAAATGCAACTAAGTAAATGCAGCTAGGCAAGGTCCATACAGTATAGGTCAACCCACGAGCGCTCCGCTTTTTCTGTGTTCTGCGCATCCGTGACGTCAACGGGAGCAATAGGGGTTAAACGCGGGAGCGTGTGTCAATCTGTGCTTGCCTCTGGTCGGGACAAGGTCACACCTCTCTGCCTACTTGTCCTCACCGTTCATGTGAAGACCTACCTCCCCAGATGTGCTCATCTGAAGATCTGTCTCCCCATGTCCGTCTGGGGAGACAGATCTCCAATTAAAGTTAATAATAGTAGTAATACTAATTATTATTATTATAAGAGAGAGAGAGAGCGGGAGCAGAGAAAGAGAGCGAGAGCAAGGCCTTGAGCGGGAGCAGACAGAGAGAGAGAGCGGGAGCCAAGGGTAGGGGGAGGAGGAGGAGGATAGAGACCCCTGACAGGTCACGTGGGATGTACCCAGTGACGTCACTAACCCCCCACTTCCCCCGCTGGGTAGTTGGACCTGCGCGTGCGTTGACCTATACTATATGGACCTTACAGATAGGTAAATACACATACACACACGCAAACACACGACCACGTGGCACAGTGGTAGAGTTCTCGCCTGCCACTATGACAGTTCGGGTTCGAATCCCGCCCAAGGCTGAAATGCTTTCAGTATTACTGTGCTGCGGGTTGTTACTCCAACTCACGTGGCGGGAAGTTGGGTGGGTGTGTGCGTGTAAGGTCACAGTATTTCCCATAGATAGGTCATATGAGCTCTGAGCTGTCATCCGGGAGGTTAATAACTGTCGATCACGAGTCCAACACGTGATCCAAGGCCATGATTAATCAGACACACATACACACACACACACACACGCACACACACACACACTTTCAACGAACGGACGGCTTGAAGAACGCTCTGAAGAAAAGTGCAGATTGTGGATACCAACGCAAAGAGAAGTGCCTTTTTGTATTTGCAGGGGGGGGGGGAAATTGCTCGTGAGGTAGTGGGAAAGTAAGGAAAGAGGAGAAGGGGAGGGATTGCTGGGAAAATGGAAGGTAATGAGGAAGTAGAGGACTTGGTCCAAATAGACCGCCGTAAAGTAAACAAAAGACCACAAGACGAGCTGGAGGACGACGGAATGTCTAATAAGAATGTAAAGATTAGAAGTATAGATAGGAACAATACAGTAGAAAGTGATGAGAATATTTTCAAGGGATTTAAAGAGAGTGGGGGGGACACAACCCCCCCCCCCCCCCCGACTGACAAGACTAGAGAAGAAGGTTGATAAGGTGATCGAGGACTTGGAGAGTAGGTTAGGTCATATGAACACCATTTTACAAAGGGTTGAAAGATTGGAAGAACTGGAAAAGGCGAATAGAAACTTAACTGATGAAATAGAAGAACTAAAAAGACAGTTAAGAGAGGTAAAGGGGGAGAATGAGGAATTGAAGAAGAATAGTAAAGAAAACAGAGAAACAATAGCTAAAGAAAGTAAAAATTGGAAGCAAACCCAAGAAGGAAATAAGATTTCATTCACTGACATAGTCAAACAGCAATTGAAAGAACATACTGAAGACTCAGTTATTAAAGTGATGAGACAAAAGGAGAATATAGTAAGGGATTTAGCAGACAAGAAGAAATGTATAATTATATTAGGAATGGAAGAGAAACACAACACAGATAGAACCACAAGAATCAAAGAGGAAAATGAAAAAGTAAGCCAATTACTAGAATGAGTTCAGGAAGATGAACCAGGAATTATGAAACAAATCGAAGAGAAATTTAGACTCGGAAAGTATAGCACAGACAAGACCAGACCAATTAAGATTAAATTCAAGTCACAAACAACGGCAGAGAATATCTTATCCAAAACAGGGAAACTAGCAACAAGTGAACAATACAAAAATATATGGATAAAAAGAGAAATGAATAAAGAGGAAAGAGAGGAAGAAAAGCAGAAAAGACTGGAAGCTAAGACAAAAAACGAGAACAGAACGGAGTCAGAGAAAGAGAGATTCTATTGGAGAGTAGTGAACATGAAACTAAGGAAGTTCGACACACAAAAGAAAAACATAAGGGAAACAGAGAACACAATGGAAGTGGCAGAAAACTAAGAGTGTCTTACACAAATATAGATGGATTAATAACAGGATTGAATGAGCTGAATGATTATTTGAAAGAAAAAGAACCGGACATAATGGGAATTGTAGAAAACAAAATTAAAAGGCCCACTACCACCCAACAGTGTAGGACATGATGCATACAATTATTGGATTAGAAACAGAGAGAAAAAGCAAGGGGGTGGAGTTATGTTCCTGACTAAGAAGGATATAAATGTGAAAGGTGTCATATATGGAAAGAATACAGTAGAGATGATTATGATAGAAGTGGAAGACAGAGATAAGAAGAGCAGAAAATTTGTGATCAATTATGTGCCTCCGAAAACAGCCTCATGGGAGGAGAGTGAATATAAAAGTATGCTAGAGGACACAAAGATAGCATTAACTAAAATAATGGAAGACGGAGGAAGAATAGTTATGATGGGCGACTTTAATTGCAAAGAAATCTGCTGGGAAGAAATGACAGTAAAGAGTGGTGATGACTCATGGGGAAATGCTCTACTTGAGATGATTACTGACCATTCAATGACACAATGGATACAAGAGAACACTAGGTATAGAAATGAAGAAGAACCATCGAGGCTAGACTTAATAATTACATCTGAACCTAGAATAGTGGACAAGATTGAATATAAAACACCAATAGGTAAAAGTGACCACATATTGATTGAACTGGAACTTAATGAAGAAAAATATATGAAAAGAAATGAACAATATAGAAAAGGAAGAATGATGTATGAAAAAAACAAACTTTGATAAAATAAGAGAATTCTTCCAACAAGAAAACTGGGAAGAAATATACAAAGCAGAAACATCAGTGGAAGAGAAATGGAATATTTTGACAAAAAATTTACAAAAAAGGAGTGGAAAAGTATGTCCCAAGACAAAAACAAGAAAAAGAATATGTAAAATGCTGGTACAACAAAAGTTGTAGGGAGTTAAAAGACAAAAGAGACAAAGCCTGGACCAGATGGAAAAAACACAGAAGACCTGAAAAATGGAAAATATATACTGGTTATAGAAATGAATATGTACAAAAGTGCAGAGAGAAAAAAAGAAAATATGAAAAAGATGTTATAGAAAAGTGTAAAGATCAACCAAAACTATTCTACAGATTTGTAAACAATAAACTGAAAAACAAACAAGACTTGGAGAAATTGAGACAAGGAGGAGTTGAATACACTGAGGAAATGGAAATGGCAGAAATTATGAACAAACATTTTAAATCAGTGTTTACAAGGGAAAATATACAACCTGAAGAGATTGAGTGGAAAGAAAAAGTCCCCCCTATGGAAGAAATAGAAGTAACAAAGAATGAAATATTGACACACTTGGGTAATTTTGATGTCAGAAAATCGCATGGGCCAGATGAAATAGCAAACTGGATTCTGAAAGAATGCAGGAATGAACTGGCAGACAAAATACATAGCATAATAAGCAGTTCCTTAAAAGAAGGAAAAGTTCCAGAAGATTGGAAAAAAGCAAATATAGTACCTATATATAAAGGAGGAAATAAAGAAGAACCTACCAACTATAGACCAGTCTCTCTAACAAGTACAATAGCAAAAATTTGTGAAAGAATTATCAAAAGTAGATGGGTAAAATACTTGGAAAAAAACAACGTACTAAATCCAAGGCAATTTGGATTCAGACAAGGACGATCATGCGTCACCAATTTAATATGTTTCTATTCAAGGCTAATAGATATAATACAAGAAAGAGATGGATGGGCTGATTGTGCATTTCTAGACCTAAAAAAAGCCTTTGACAAAGTACCACATAAGAAGCTGCTTAAGAAATTAGAATATGAAGGAGGAATACAAGGTAAATTGCTAAATTGGATGGAAGACTTTTTGCAAGAAAGAAAAATGAGAGTAGTGATAAGAGATCAGCACTCAAAATGGAATGAAGTAATAAGCGGTGTCCCGCAGGGAACAGTTCTGGCCCCAATAATGTTTGCTATATATATTAATGATATGGATGAAGGAATTGAAAGCTATATGAGCTTCTTTGCAGATGATGCAAAATTACTGAAAAGAGTGAAAACTGAAGAAGATTGTGAATCACTACAGAGAGATCTAAATAAAGTACAAGAATGGAGTAGGAAGTGGGAGATGGAGTTCAATACAAAAAAGTGTAGTATAATGGAATTTGGAAAAATAAAAAACAGAATAACAGGATCATATAATTTGGGAGAAGAAGGAATAAAAAGAGTAGAAAATGAGAAGGACCTGGGAGTCATTGTTATGAATAATATGTCACCTGAGAAACATATAAATAAGATTTTTGGAGAAACCTATAATTTAATAAGAACAATCAAAGTGGCATTTACATACCTGGATGAAGAAATGGTGAGGAAAATCCTAATCACCCTGATAAGACCAAGATTGGAATATGCAGCAACGATATGGTCACCAAGTACAAAAAAATGTATAAAAAAAACTTGAAAGAATACAAAGAGCAATTACAAAATTGGCACCAACACTCTCAAAACTATCATATGAAGAGAGACTACAAAAACTTAAACTACAGACACTAGAGCAAAGAAGAGAGAGAGGAGATTTGATAGCTATTTACAGAATCATGAAAGGCATAGAAATTACTGATAGAGAGAATCTGATAAAATGGGATGACAGAAATACAAGAGGACACGGAAAGAAAATAAAAAAAGACAGCTATAGAAGAGATTTGAAAAAGAACAGCTTTCCTCACAGAGCAATAGACAGTTGGAACAAGTTAGATGAGAAAGTGGTGTGTGCAAAAACAATACATGAATTTAAAAATAGTTTAGATAAAATGAGATATGAAGACGGGACCCCACGAGCATAGCTCCCCTTCCCGTAAAATACAACTAGGTAAATACAACTAGGTAAATACACGCGACAGTCGAAGTGACAGCGAAGACTGGACTCCTGAGGGAGCTACGATTTTCGTGGATCTCAACGACGAGGGAGTACCTATGTTGTATTAGTAGGGAAGGGGAAAGCTCGTGGTGTAGTGGTAAGGTGAAGAAAAAGGAGAAAGGGAGGGATTACTGAGGAAAATGGAAGGAAATGAGGAAGGGGACGAACGGGCCCCGGAAGTCTGAAAGGAATGTCAACAAGAGATGCGCAGACGATAGAGGCGAAGTCGAAAACATTAGTAAAAATGTAAAAATTAGAACTATAGATAAGAGCAGTGCAATGGAAGGTGAAGATAATTATTTCCATGGATGTAATGAGGGAGGAGATGACAACCTCCCTCGATTAGCAAGTCTAGAGGAAAAACTAGCAAAAATGAACGAACAGTGGGAGGTTAGGTTCAGTCAACTTAAACGGATTACACAAAGAGTTGATTAATTGGAAGAACTAAAGAAGGAGAACCAAAACCCATATAAAGAAATAGAAGAATTAAAAAGACAGTTGAAAGAAGTAAAGGATGATAATGAGGAATTAAAGGAGAGTAATAATGAGAATAAAGAGTCCATAGCAAAAGAGGCACAGGGTTGGAGAAAAGCCCAAGAGAACAACAAAATTGAATTTAGAGATACAGTAAAACCACGGATGAAAGAACATACTAAGAATACAGTTATTAAAGTGATGACGGAGAAGGAGAATATAGTAAGAGACTTAGCGGATAAAAAGAAATGTATAATTACATTAGGGATGGAAGAGAAGCATAATCCAAATAGGACTACAGGAGTAAAAGTGGAGAAGATAAAAGTAAACAAGATATTAGAAGTAGTTCAAGAAGATAAACAAGAAACAGAGATGAATAAAGAGGAAACAGAGGGAGAGAAAACAAAAAGACTAGAAGCTAAGGGGAAAAAACGAGAGCAGAACAGTCAGACAAAGAGGAATTCTATTGGAGAGTAGTGGATATAAAAATGAGGAAATGGTTCATAGCAGAGAAAAACGTATGAGCATCGTCTGCGAAGAAGCTCATATAACTTTCAATTCCTTTATCCGTATCATTAATATATATATATATATATATATATATATATATATATATATATATAGCAAACATTGGATCAAAATTTGTTCCTTGTGGAACTCCACTAATCACCTCATCCCAATTAAAATGTGTGTCTCTCATTACCACTCTCATTTTCCTTTCATGCAAGAAGTCTTCTATCCACTTAAGTAGTTTGCCCTATATTCCTCCTGCAGTTCCTAATTTCTTTAGCAATTTCTTATGTGGCACCTTAGGAAAAGTTTTTTTTTCAGGTCTAGAAATGCACAATCAGCCCATCCACCTCTTTCCTGTGTTATATATATTAATTTTGAACAGAAACACATCAAGTTTGTGACACATGATCTTCCTTGTCTAAATCCAAACTGCCTCGGATTTAGTACATTATTTTTTTCCAAACGCTTTACCCATCTAATTTTGATATTTCTCACAAATTTTTGCTACCGTACTTGTAAGAGAAACCGGTCTATAGTTTGTAGGGTCTTTTTTGTTCCCCCCTTATATGTTGGTACTATATATGCTCTTTTCCAGTCTTCTGGAACTTCTCCTTCTTTCAATGAACTGGTTATTAGATTATGTATTTTGCCTGTTAGTTCGTCCCTGCATTCTCTCAAAATCCAGTTTGCCATTACATTTGGACCATGCGATTATCTAACATCGAGATTACTCAAGTGATTCATTATTTCATTCCTTGTTACTTCTATCTCTTTCATAGGGGGGGGGGGGACTTTCTCCTCCCACTCGACATCTCTAAGTTGTATGTTCTCCCTCGTAAACACTGATTTAAAATGCTTGTTCATAGTTTCTGCAGTTTCTATTTCTTCTGTGTATCTCTTCCTCTTTTTTGTAGTTTCACCAATTCTTGTTTGTTTTTCATTTTGTTGTTTATAAATCTATAAAATAGTTTTGGTTGATTTTTACATTTTCCTATGACATCCTTTTCATATTTTCTCTTTTCTTCTCTGCGCATTTGTACATATTCATTTCTATAACCATTATATATTTTCCATTTTTTTTTGTCTTTCCTCCATTTTATCCAAGCTTTATCCCTTTTATCTTTTAACTCCCTACATCTTTTGTTGTACCAACATTTTACATATTTTTTTCTTGTTTTTTGTCTTGGAACATACTTTTCCACTACTTTATAGATTTTCGTCCAAGTATTCCATTTCTCTTCTACTGTTGTTTCCTCTTTGTATATCCTTTCCCAATCTGCTTTTTGAAAAAAAAAACTCATTTGATAATTTTTTTCCATACACCATTCTTCCCTTTTTATATTGTTCGTTTTATCCTGTGTATTTTCTTCATTTAGTTCCAGTTCAACTAATTTGTGGTCCCTTTTACTTAGTAGTGTCTTATATTCAATCTTGTCCACTACTTCAGGTTCTGATGTGAATATTAGGTCTAGTCTCGATGGCTCTCTCTCATTTCTATACCTAGTATTCTCTTGTATCTACTGTGTCATTGTATGTTCTATAATCATATCAAGTAGTATATTTCCCTATAGGTCGTCTCCACCCTTCACTGTCATCTCTTCCCAGCAGATTTTTTTTACAATTAAAGTCACCCATTATAACTATTATTCCTCCATCTTCCATTACCTTATTTAGTGTTATCCTTGTGTCTTATTTAGTGTTATCCTTGTGTCTTGTGTTCTCTCTTTTCTCATACATACATATACCAAGGCTTTTTCCCCCTTACAAGGGGGGTAGCCAAAAAGAAAAAGGCATAAAATCATTCCCACCCATTCCATCCCTGAATACACTCCACACCCCTCCACCCTCCCTCTCATCTTAGCACCTCCTGAATGACGAGTCATCCCTGCACCTTGTCCACTGCCCTGGGTCAGAAGCAGTGTCGCAAGACACAGCACATCCACAGCAAGGCCGCTTCATTAAATCGGCGACCCCCCCCCCTCTCCGTCCCCCTATTGCATAAAATGAGAGGACGGGGGAGAAATCCCTTCGGGCTGCGTCAAATTTTGCTCACACATACTACCTCACCCCCCATCCACCCGCCCATTCCACCTCATGCTATCACATCATCCATATACAACCTTTCTCCATTCACCCCTGTCTTCTGTCCTCTCCCGTCCTTCCTCAACAGACATTCCCCTCTTCCCCAAAGCCCCCTTCACCCCATCCATCCACCTCATCCTAGGACGCCCCCTCATGTTCACTCCCTCCACATCTGCCTTCCACATGAAGCCGTTAATTTTAGGAGGCACATAATTTACCACAAACTTCCTGCTCTTCTTATCCCTGTCCTCTATTTCCATCATAATCATTTCCACTCTATTCTTTCCATATGTAACATTCCTCACATTTATATCCTTCTTAGTCAGGAACATAACTCCACCTCCTTGTTTTGCTTCTCTGTTTCTAATCCAATAATTATATTCGCCATATCCTACACTGTTGGGTGTAATGGACCTTTCAATTTTGTCTCCACAATTCCCATTATGTCAGGTTCCTTTTCCATCAGGTAATCATTCAGTTCATTCAAGCCTGTTTTTAATTCATCTATATTTGTGAAGGATACTTTTAATTTTCTGTTACTTCCATTCTGTTTTTCTCTCCTGTAAACCATTTCCTCACTTTTATATCCACTACTCTCCAATAGAATGTCTCTTTGTCTGACTCTGTTCTGTTCTCGTTTTTTTTTCCTTAGCTTCTATTCTTTTTGTTTTCTCGTCCTCTCTTTCCTCCTTATTCATCTCTCTTTTTATCCATACCTGTTTATATTGATAACTTTCTGCTAGTTTCCCTGTTTTTGATAAGACATTCTCTGCTGTCGTTTGTGATCTGAATTTAACCTTAATTGGTCTGGTCTTGTCTATACTGTATTTCTCGAGTCTGTATATATTTCTTCAATCTTTCCCTATTTTCTGTTCACCTTCTTGAAATATTTTTAATACCTTGCTCACTCTTTCTCATCTCTTACTCTTGTAGTTCTATTTGGATTATGCTTCTCTTCCATTCCTAATATAATTATACATTTCTTTTTATCTGCTAAGTCTCTTACTATTTGCTCCTCTCTCATCACTTTAATAAATGTGTCCTTTGTGTGTTCCTTCACCTGTTCTTTTACTATATCTCTAAATTCAATTTTGCTATTCTCCTGAACCTTTTTCCAGCCTCTTACCTCTTTTGCTATGGACTCTTTATTCTCTTTATTATTCCTCTTTAATTCTTCATTCTCATCCTTTACTTCTTTTAACTGTCTTTTAAATTCTTCTATTTCTTTATTTAGGTTTTGGCTCTCCTTCTTTAGTTCTTCCAATTTATCAGCTCTGTGTAATTAGTGCAAGTTGACTAAAACTAACCTCCCATGATTCGTTAATTTTGGTTAGTTTTTCCTCTAGACTTGCTAATCAGGGGAGGTTTTCATCTCCTCATTAAATCCATAGAAATAATTATCTCCACTTCTTTAGTTCTTCCAATTTATCAGCTCTGTGTAATTAGTGCAAGTTGACTAAAACTAACCTCCCATGATTCATTAATTTTTGTTAGTTTTTCCTCTAGACTGCTAATCAGGGGAGGTTGTCATATCCTCATTAAATCCATAGAAATAATTATCTCCACTTCCTATTGTGCTGCTCTTATCTATATCTCTAATTTTAACAAACTGATCCCTCAGAAACTACTATACTCGCACTTGTCCCCCTTTCCATTTTAAGGTGGAATTTTACAGGCACTCCTCCAATTCTCTGGCACTCTACCCTTTTTTAAACATTAAATAACATCACCAGCCAGTCCGTCATAGGGTGGTGAATGAATGGAATAGACTTAGTAACCATGTAGTGAGCATTGAAACTATCAGTTGTTTTAAGAATCAGACAACTTTATGGGTGGGGATGACAGGTGGTGATGGATATGGAGCTGCCTAGTGTAGTCCTAATGGTCTCTTGCAGTCTCCTTCATTCTTATGTTCTCCCTTTTTTAGACATTCTGCATAACACCCATCCAAACTAGGTGCCTTACCTGCTTTCATCATCTTAACAATTGCCTTCACCTAATCTTTCTTTATTTCTCCATTTTCCTCACTTATCACTGTCATTTTCTTAGTGCCATCCACTGCAACTACCTTTCCCTCCCTATCCTCCTTCACATTTAGCAATTCCCTAAAATACTCTACCGATCTTCCTCTTACTGCTGTCTCTTCCATTATCATCTCTCCATCTGCACCTTTTACCTTTTTTCTCTACTTGCTTCGCCTCCTCTTCTCTTAATTTCTTTCCAAAATATCTTTTTATTACTTTCAAACCTTCTGTCATACTTTTCCCCCATTTCATATCTGCTCTCCTCTTTGCCTCCTTAATTTAGCTTTACTTCTCTTACAAAGGATTACAAAGGCGGAGCATGCCGACAGGAGACCTTTTGGTCCATAACTAGGTCGGATGCGATATACATATATATATATATATATATATATATATATATATATATATATATATACATATATATATATGTATATATATATATATATGTATATATATATGTATATATATATATATATATACATATATATATACAAAATTATACATATATATATATATATATATATATACATATATATATATTGAGACATTCTGACAGGTTGATGTAAGCGGAATAGGAAACACAGGAGTCTTGGTCTTGAGTTTATTCCTGACTAGTTTCGCAGGTATGCTTTTTCAAAGGAATATGTGTACAAACGGGCTGTGGGCATTATATACATGGGGTGGACCTCACCACCTCTCCGAGTTACCATAGTTGGTGGCGAATGTGAACATCACATTGTGGCTCACTTAACATTGAAGAATTTTTTTATATTAAATATGATAACTCTATTACCAAAGAAATTTTTAATATATAATGTAACAATAGTAATGATAACTATGAAGATAAATATTTAAATAATAATATTAACAATAATAACAAAAATGATAGTAGCAATACAGGAAATAATAACAATAAAATAAAAGTAATAATAATAAAAACAATAATAAGAATAAAAATGATAATACTAATAACCAAGCAAAGAAAATTATAAATATTAATTATGACAATAATGGTGAAAACAATGATAATAAAAACGAAAAATTAATTAAATATTTAAATAGTAACAATAATAACAATATTGTTTATTATTGTTACTACTTAAATATTTAATTAATTTTTCGTTTTTATTATCATTGTTTTCACCATTATTGTCATAATTAGTATTAATAATTTTCAGTTCTTGGTTATTAGTATTATCATTTTTATTCTTATTATTGTTTTTATTATTATTACTTTTATTTTATTGTTATTATTTCCTGTATTGCTACTATCATTTTTGTTATTATTGTTAATATTATTATTTAAATATTTATCTTCATCGTTATCATTACTATTGTTACATTTTCTATTAATAATTTCTTTGGTATTAGTGTTATCATATTTAATTGGAAAAATGTCTTCATTGTTACGTGAGCCACAATGTGATGTTCACATTCGCCACCAACTATGGTAACTCGGAGAGGTGGTGAGGTCCACCCCATGTATATAATGCCCACAGCCCGTTTGTACACATATTCCTTTGAAAAAGCATACCTGCGAAACTAGTCAGGAATAAACTCAAGACCAAGACTCCTGTGTTTCCTATTCCGCTTACATCATATATATATATATATATATATATATACAGTATATATTCATATATACATATATATATATATATATATATATATATATAAAAATGATAAAAAATAAGATAACAACTTTAATAACAAATAATAATGAATAAAATAAATAATCCATAGGTATAGTTAAATGATAAACAAACAGGTAAATAGTAAATAATAATAAACTGACCAATAAATGATAATAAATGGAAATCAAGCAAATAATAAGTAAACAGACAAATAATAACAAACAAATAATCAAATAATATAAAATTAATGGCAGTCATTACAGCATCTTGCTTAAATGCTTATCTAAACGAATCTTAAAGCTTTGAACTGAACTACATTGCACTGCCTCTGCAGGAAGTTTATTTTTTTCATTAACTACTCGGTTGGCGAAGTTGTTTCTACCAACTTCCAAATTAAATCTATTTCCTGACTGTTTGAGACCATTATAACTTGTCGGATTCTCATTCAGTGTAAGAATTTTGTCACTTTTGATGTTGTCGATCCCCTTTAGAATCTTAAAGACCTCTATCAAGTTACCTCTGAGTCTACATTTTTTTTTTAGGGAAAACAGATTCATATGTTTTAGTTGATTTTTGTATGATTTATTTTCTATATTTGGAATCAGTTTTGTGGCTCTCCTTTGTACTTTTTTTCTATCTGTCAATATCTTTAATGAGATTCGGTGACTATATAGAAACAGCATATTCCAAATGTGGATGAACTAACAATTTATATAGTTTGTTAATGAGAGATGAGCTTTTGAAGTCAAAAGATTGTTCAATCAGTCCTAGAATCTTATTTGCTTTCTCAGAAACTGAAATACACTGCTTAGATGATTTGATAATTACCCCTAGATCCTTTTCACTATCCACTTTTGTTAACAAATTTCCAAATAACTTGTAATCATACTTACTGTTATTTTTTCCCATGTGCATGACCTTGCATTTACTTGTGTTGAATTTCATTAGCCACTTTTCTTTCCCATTGCTGTAATTTATCTAAATCTTCTTGAATATCTAATTGATTGAAGTGATCATTTGCCATCCTGCACAGTTTTGTATTATCAGCAAATTTGGAGACAATAGATTTTAGTCCATGGTCTATATCATTTATATATACTATGAATAGAAGTGGCCCAAGAACAGAACCCTGAAGAACTCCACTCATGACATTTTTCCATCCAGAAGTTTTGCCACTTAAAACAACTCTGCTTTTGATCATTCAACCAATTTCTAGTCCAACTTAATAGGCGGTCACTTACTCTGTGTGAAGCTAATTTAGTAAGTAGTCTTTTGTTGGTGATGGTATCAAAAGCTTTTGCAAAGTCTAAATATATTAAATCTATATTATTTCTTTTGTCATAACTTGAGATGACTGTGTTGTAGAATTCAAGTAAATTAATCACGCAGGAACGTTTCCATCTAAATTCAAGCTGGCTATCATTTATCAAACAGTTACTTTCTAAATGATGTTCGATAGCATCTCTGATGATAGTTTCCATCATTTTTCCTATGATTGAAGTCAAGCTTATAGGCCTGTAGTTATTTGGTTTCTTTTTGTCACCTTTTTTGAATATTGGAGTGACATTAGCTAGCTTCCATTCTCTTGGGACATCTCTGGATATGATGGATTTTTTTTTAAATAATATTAATGGAACAACAATCTCATTTTTCATTTCCTTTAAGATTCTTGGATGCCAATCATCAGGCCCTAGTGTTTTATTAACTTTGAGTTTCTCTATACACCTTTTAATTTTTTTTTTTTTTTTTTTTACTGTAGTTAGTATATTTACCCTAGATTTTTCACAGGTTTCAGTTTGGAGTTCACTTTGAGGTGTTTCGTTTACAAATACTGAGCTAAAATATTTGTTTAAAATATTACACATTCCTTCATTTGAATACTCAAGTTGACTGTCAGTAGATGATAGTGGGCTAATGTAATTCCTAATAACCTTTTTATCCCTAATGTAACTGTAGAATTCTTTGGGATTCTCTTTGGATTTATCAGCAATATTCATTTCATATTGTCGTTTACATTTTTTTATTGTCTTTTTTAAATCTCTCTGTATTATTACATAACTTTGATAGTCGTTTGGAGCACCCGAGCAATTGTATTTCTTATAAGCTTGTCTCTTTTTAGCAATACTTTTTTCAGTTTCTTTGTCGAGCCACTTTGGGCGAGCCTGATTTTGGGGACATCTGTCCTTAAATGGGATGTAAGTATGGATCATCTTAGTGAGCATATTTTGAAATATTTCCCACGTCTGATCTACAGGTCTTTCACTTAAAATTGCCTCTCAATCTGTAAGCTGAAGCTCCTGACATAGTCCTATGAACTGAGCTTTACTAAAATTGTCGGGTATTTTAGATGCACATGTATCTATTCTAATTTTTATTTAGCAGTTTAAATCTGACTAAGTTGTGGTCACAATTTGCAATAGTTTCACCAACCTCCACATCGGCTATCATGCTTTCACTGCCAATGATCAATAGATTGAGTGAGTTTCCATGTCTTGTGGGTTCTTTTACGTGCTGAACTAAGTAATTGTTGCCAAAAAAATCTATCAAGCAACTACCTATATGCCATGTTCAAGGGTCATCCAATCAATGTCAGTAAAATTGAAATCGCCCATTATCAATAAGTCCTAGTTGCAGAAACTAGACAGTTCTTGAAACAACAGTTTGTTGTCTGCTAATGATAATGCTTTTGGTCTATATATTACACCTACATTCATTTTTTGTCCATCTGTTTGGGTTAATTCTACCCACAAACTACCATATGCATCCTGTTTTACTTTTTCTAAAACACTGACATGGACATTGCTTTTAATGTATAACAGAACACCCCCCCCCCATTCTCGTGGTTTCTATCCTGATGAAAGTGTTTAAATACCACAATATTAAATTCAGCTTCAAACTCTTTACCATTTAACCATGTTTCGGTTATTCCTATCATATCTCTTTTCTTTGTACCTCTCATATGATTTTCTTGTCCTACTTTGTAACCAGTCTGTGAATGCTTGCTTCTCTCCTACAACCTTCTTTGCTTCCTCATCCCACCATTCGCTACCATTCCTTCTATTTCCTCCTGTCCTCCTTTTCCACACACCATCTTGTGACCTTCTCTTTGAATCATCCCTATTCCTCCTCCACTCCTAGTTCTACTCTATCCTTCACTCCCACTCCTCTCTCAGCTTCTTGTACTCCTTTTCTTTCTCATTTAAGCAGTTTACTTTAAACACCTCCCTCCAGTCTGTCCTTTTCCTTTTTCTACATCTATCCTCCACTCTCAACTTACCTTCCACCGAAAATTATCTTATATTCCCCCACTCTCTCCCCTTAGAACATATACATCCTTAACTCTTCCTACTATACTCCTGGTTACCACTACAGTCCATTAACACCCTATCTACCACCCTTCCATCCACCACCCTCTCCCATGTGTACTTATGCTTGACTTTTTGTTTTCTAAACACTGTATTTGCTATCATTACCTCTTGAGACACATCTCCACTATCAACTCCCCACTATGTTTTTTTTCTCTGAAGTCCACACTTCCCAACCACTCCATTTATTTGTTCATTTCCTACCCTGCCATTAAAGTCTCCCAATACTACTACATTGGCATTTCTCCCTAATCCCTCTATGCACTCATTTAAATCCATCCAAAAAGCCTCCCTTTCCTTTACACTCTTCTCACAATCAAGCCCATATGCACTTACAAAAACCCACATCTCCCTTCCTAGTTTCACCTTCATCCACATTAACCTTGAAAAACCTCCTTCCACTCCACCACACATTTACCTATCTCTTCACTTACTAGTATAGCCACCCCTTCTCTACCTCATCCTCTCCTCACTCCTGAGACCCTCCCAAACTTGAACTTGCCCCTCCCTTTCAACTTGGTTTCAGTCAATGACCAACACATTCATCTTTCTTCTCACAAACATACTACTTATCTCTTCCCTTTTACTCTTATCTGTATTCCATCCACATACATTATAAGACCCAAACCTTAGGGTTCTGTTTGGAAAACTCCTCCCGGAACATCTTATGCCTTTACTTTTTTTTAGGAATGTCCCCTTTGGGGCTACAGGGAGATGGATGCCTAGTCCTATCTCCGTCCTGTTTTTGTCGCCTGTCATGACTCAAAGGAAGATTTGGTGGCAGTATTCTTTATCCCCACCACAGCATTTGGTGAAATAAGAAAATGAATATTCAGAGAAGTTGTACAGGACAGTAACAAGAATAGGGGGGGGGGGGGGGACAGCATAATAAAGTATCATTTCTCTATGAATAGAGATTTCCTCTACCACAGACAAAATGTGTGGTTCTCGTCCATAGGGCCACTCATATAGACCCTAAAGTATCAGCTCCATGCTATTGAATAGCTTTTAACCCCACAATAACATGCAGCCAATACCCCAGACAGGGGTGGCCAATACCCCAGATGGGGTAATATATGTTATATATATATATATATATATGTGTGTGTATTTACCTAGTTTTACCTAGTTGTATTTTACGGGAAGGGGAGCTATGCTTGTGGTGTCCCGTCTTCATATCTCATTTTATCTAAACTATTTTTAAATTCATGTATTGTTTTTGCACACACCACTTTCTCATCTGACTTGTTCCAAATGTCTATTACTCTGTGAGGAAAGCTGTTCTTTTTTCATATCTCTTCTATAGCTGTCTTTCCTGATTTTCTTTCCATGTCCTCTTGTATTTCTATCATCCCATTTTATTAGATCCTCTCTATCAATAATTTCTATGCCTTTCATGATTCTGTAGTTATAAAATCTCCTCTCTCTCTTCTTTGCTCCAGTGTCTGTAGCTCAAGTTTTGCTAGTCTCTCTTCATATGATAGTTTTGAGAGTGTTGGTGCCAATTTTGTAATTGCTCTTGTATTCTTTCAAGTTTTTTTATACATTTTTTTGTACTTGGTGACCACATCGTTGCTGCATATTCCAGTCTTGGTCGTACCAATGTGATTAATATTTCCTTCACCATTTCTTCATCCAGGTATGTAAATGCCACTTTGATTGTTCTTATTAAATTACAAGTTTCTCCAAAAATCTTATTTATGTTTCTCATGACATATTATTCATAATAATGACTCTCAGGTCCTTCTCATTTTCAATTTTTTTTATTCCTTCTTCTCCCAATTTATATGATCCTATTATTCTTTTTTTTTGCTTTTTCCAAATTCCATTATACTACACTTTTTAGTATTGAACTCCATCTCCCACTTCCTACTCCATTCCCATACTTTATTGAGATCACTCTGTAGTGGCTCACAATCTTCTTCCGTGTTCACTTTTTTTGAATAGTTTTGCATCACCTGCAAAGAAGCTCATATAACTTTCAATTTCTTCATCCATATCATTAATATATATAGCAAACATTATTGGGGCCAGAACTGTTCCTTGTGGAACACCACTTATTACTTCATCCCAATTTGAGTGTTTGTCTCTTATCACTACTCTCATTTTTCTTTCTTGCAAAAAGTCTTCCATCCATTTAAGCAGTTTGCCCTGTATTCCTCCTTCAGTTTCTAATTTCTTAAGCAACTTCTTATGTGGTACTTTGTCAAAAGCTTCTTTTAGGTCTAGAAATGCACAATCAGCCCATCCATCTCTTTCTTGTGCCTCTCATGTCGAGGTGGTCCTTGACTTTGAGGACTTTTGTTTCATGGTGTAAATGGTCTGTAGGTGTTGTATTTGACATGAGAGGCACACAAACACTTGCTGCAGCCACCACAAACACATCACACCCGCTACACTACATAGCAGAACACCCACACACACCAAGAAACATTAAAACTACACCCAAAGACCTTTATTACGCACAGATACTCTCTTCTCTTCCTCCACAACCACCAAATACCAGCCTCCGGAAACATATTCATAATCATATCACTCACCGCTCCATTAACACACTGAAAGACAACACACTGCTGCATGCCAGACCCCCTGATATCCACCCTTCTGAATCCTCTCTCCCACGAAAGGACAGAGTCCACTTGGCCAGACTGCGATGCGGTCACCACCCAGCACTTCTAAGCTACCAGAAGAGGCTGGACGACCGTGTTGTGAACAGCTGCCCAGGATGTAACACTTCACCCCATACCATACAACACATAATGGAAGACTGCATTATACACAATCATGCACGCAAACAACACAACATACACTCTATAAAGGATTTGTGGGAAAACCCAGTTTCGGCTGTGGCCTTCCTTGGGGAGACGGGACTGCTCGGACAGACAGTCTAGGGAACGACAACAACAACAACAATCTCTTTCTTGTATTATATCTATTAGCCTTGAATAGAAACATATTAAATTGGTGATGCATGATCGTCCTTGTCTGAATCCAAATTGCCTTGGATTTAGCACATTGTTTTTTTCTAAATACTTTACCCATCTACTTTTGACAATTCTTTCACAAATTTTTGCTATTGTACTTGTTAGAGAGACTGGTCTATAGTTAGTAGTGTCTTCTATATTTGCTTTTTTCCAATCTTCTGGAACTTTTCCTTCTTTCAAGGAACTGTTTATTATGCTATGTATTTTGTCTGCCAGTTCATTCCTGCATTCTTTCAAAATCCAGTTTGCTATTTCATCTGGTCCATACGATTTTCTGACATCAAGATTAATCAAGTGTTTCATTATTTCATTCCTTGTTACTTCTATTTCTTTCATAGGGGGGACTTTCTCTTCCCATTCAATCTCTCCAGGTTGTAAGTTCTCCCTTGTAAACACTGATTTAAAATGCTTGTTCATAATTTCTGCCATTTCAATTTCCTCTGTGTATTCAACTCCTCCTTGTCTTAATTTCTCTAAATCTTGTTTGTTTTTCAGTTTGTTGTTTACAAATCTGTAAAATAGTTTTGGTTGATCTTTACATTTTTCAATGACCTCTTTTTCATATTTTCTCTTTTCCTCTTTGCACACTTGTACATATTCATTTCTATAACAAGTATATATTTTCCATTTTTCAGGTCTTTTGTATTTCTTCCATTTGGTCCAAGCTTTATTTCTTTTGTCTTTTAACTCTTTACAACTTTTGTTGTACCAGCACTTTACATATTCTTTTTCTTGCTTTTGTCTTGGGACACACTTTTCCACTCCTTTTTTATAAATTTTTGTCAAAATATTCCATTTCTCTTCCACTGTTGTATCTTCTTTGTATATTCTTTCCCAGTTTTCTTTTTGAAAGAATTCTCTTATTTTGTCAAAGTTTGTTTTTTCATACATCATTCTTCCTTTTCTATATTGTTCATTTCTTTTCATGTATTTTTCCTCATTTAGTTCCAGTTCAATCAATATGTGGTCACTTTTACTTATTGGTGTCTTATATTCAATCTTTTCCACTGTTTTAGGTTCAGATGTGATTATTAGGTCTAGTCTCGATGATTCTTCTTCATTTCTATACCTAGTGTTCTCTTGTATCCATTGTGTCATTGTATGGTCAATAATCATCTCGAGTAGAACATTTCCCCATGAGTCGTCTCCACCCTTTACGGTCATCTCTTCCCAGCAGATTTCTTTGCAATTAAAGTCGCCCATCATAACTATTCTTCCTCCATCTTCCATTATCGTATTTAATGTTATCCTTGTGTCTTCTAACATTTATGTTCACTCTCTTCCCACGAGGCTGTTTTTGGGGGCACATAATTTATCACTAACTTTCTGCTCTTCTTATCTCTGTCTTCCACTTCGATCATAATCATCTCTACTGTATTCTTTCCATATGTGACACTCTTCACATTTATATCCTTCTTAGTCAGGAACATAACTCCACCCCCTTGTTTTGTCTCTCTGTTTCTAATCCAATAATTATATGCATCATGTCCTACACTGTTGGGTGGTAGTGGACCTTTTAATTTTGTCTCTACAATTCCCATTATGTCCGGTTCTTTTTCCTTCAGATAATCATTCAATTCATTCAATTTGTTATCAATCCTTCTATATTTTCTGCTACTTCCATTGTATTCTCTGTTTCCCTTTTGTTTTTCTCTGATATGGCCCATCTCCTCACTTTCATATTCACTACTCTCCAATAGAATTTGTCTTTTTCTGTCTCTGTTCTGTTCTCGTTTTTTTCCTTAGCTTGTCTTTTCATTTTTTCCTCTTTATTCATTTACCTTTTTATATTGTTCACTGTTTGCTAGTTTCCCTGTTATACATCTCTTCAATTTGTTTCATGATTTCAGGTTCATCTTCCTGAACTAATTCTAGTACACTGTTTACTTTTTCTTTTTCCTCTTTGATTCTTGTGGTTCTATTTAGATTATACTTCTCTTCCATTCCTAATATATTTATACATTTCTTTTTATCTGCTAAGTCTCTTACTATATTCTCCTTCTGTCTCATCACTTTAATAACAGTCTTCACTTTGTTCTTTCATTTGCTGTTTTATTATGTCAGTAAATGCAACTTTACTGTTCTCTTGGATTTTTTTCCAACCCTGTGCTTCTTTTGCTATGGACTCTTTATTCTCTTTATATTCCTCTTTAATTCCTCATTCTCATCTTTTAAATGTCTTTTTAATTCTTCTCTTTCTTTAGTTAGGTTTTTGTTCACCTTCTCTAATTCTTCCAATTTTTCAACTCTCTGTGCAATCTTTGTTATTTTACTAAACCTACTCTCCCAATATTCGGTCATTTTCTCAAGTTTTTCCTCTAGTCTTGCTAATCAGGGGAGGTTGGTATCACTCCCCCCTCATTAAATCCCTGGAAATTATTATCACCTTCCATTGTGCTGCTCTTATCTATATTTCTAATCTTTACATTTTTGTTAATCCCATCTTCACCAAAATCATCATCAGTCCTTCGCTTGTTTACAAGACGCCTGGCCTCCTGAACCAAGTCCTCCCCTTCCTCATTTCCCTCAGTAATCCCTCCCCTTCTCCTTTTTTATCACCTTCCCACTACACCACGAGCTTTCCCCTTCCCTGTAAATACAATGAGGTACTTCCTTGACGTTGAGATCCACGAAAATTTCACTTTTTCTTCGGAACTCCAATCTTCACCGTCCATCAGACGAATGTGTGTGTGTGTGTGTATATATATATATATATATATGACTTAACTTAAACATGTTATCAGTCTGATCTGTTACATCCAAGTCATTCCCCAGAATCAAAGATAATTTCCCTAACATTTTGCATCTCCTGTTCCTAGCATAATTTCCATGAAGCTGTGGTCATCTCATCAGCCAAAGAGTATGACACATCTAGTCTTGTGAACTACAGCTCTGATGCGAGATCCTCTTTTCTTATGATGACCATCACATAAAAAAAAAAAAAAATCTCTAATCAGAGATGCAGTTGCCAAGACTAGATGTCATACTTTTATACATACATACATAAACCAAGGCTTTTTCCCACCTTACAAGGGAGGTAGCCAAAAAGAAAATGGCATAAAATCATTCCCACCCATTCCATCTCTAAATACACTCCACTCCCATCTTAGTACCTCCTGGATGACGGGTCATCCCTGCACCTTGTCCACTGCCCTCGGTCAGAGGCAGTGTTGCAAGGCACAGCACATCCACAGCAAGGCTGCCTCATTGAATCAGCGACCCCCCTCTCCGTCCCCCCATGCATAAAAGGAGAAGATGGGGAGAAATCCCTTTGGGCTGTGTCAAATTTTGCTCAAACATACTACCTCACCCCTCATCCCCCCATCCATTCCACCTCATGCATCACATCATCCATATACAACCATTCTCCATTCACCCATCTTCTGTCCTCTCCCGTCCTTCCTCAACTGACATTCCCCTCTTCCCCAAAGCCCCCTTCACCCCATCCATCCATCTCACCCTAGTACGTCCCCTCATGTTCACTCCCTCTACATCTGCCTTCCATACCTCTTTTACTAGTCTTTCTTCACTCATTCTTTCCATGTGTCCAAACCATCCTAATACTCTTTCATCAACCCTATCTCCCAGCTCCCTTTCCACCCCTATTCTCCTCCTCATTTCTCACTCTATCTAGCCTAGTAACCCCCATCATACTTCTCAGACACCTCATCTCAAACACATTCAAACTCCTCTCTTATGTTCCATGTTTCTGCCCCATACAGGGCTGTTGGCACAATCATTCCTTCATACAGTCTCCTCCTAGTATCTATTCCCAAATGTCTATTCCTCATTACTTTTTAATCCACCAAGGCATTTACTTGCTTCTCTCAATCTACATTCTACCTCCACCTTTTCCTGCCACATTTGCACAGAAGTATCCTATCCCGTATATCTGCAAAACCTCCCACAGTGCCTTCCTATCTACCATGTCATAAGCCTTTTCCAGATCCATAAAAGCCCAAAAAACATCCTTCCACTTTCCTATAGCTTTCTCACATATGTCTTACAACAAAAATCTGATCTACACAACCTCTACCCGTCCTAAATCCACACTGTTCCTCACCAATTACTCCCTCTGTTCCTCTCCTAATCCTCTCAATCAAGATCCTCCCATAAGCCTTCCCAACTACACTCAACAAGCTAATCCCTCTGAAACTACTACACTCACACTTTTATGACTTTCAATATTCCTTCTATGCTATCAGTTTCTCTTCTCTGTTGGCCCGAGTTCTCTTTAAAAATGACTATATCCATCTTATCTTCATTTGCAGTTTATCTATCCTCTCTTTTTTCATGATATTGAGAATATTTTATCTCTCATTTGTCTATCTTTTCCCTTTTTAATTGAGGAATTTCTGCTTTCTCTGTGTGTGTATGTGTATGTTAAAGGCTTACTGTGCTGTTTTACATTAACCTTGCATTTTCATAATATTCCAAAGAAACAGAAAAAATTGGAAATAGGTCCTCAGTTCCAATCCTACTGCAGCATGGTGCTTACTTATTTCAAGTTTTCATTTCAATGGTCTGTTATTGACAGAAAACAGGAGTATTCATAAATAAAAGCTATCATATTCGTTTCAATTTTTTATTTGAGATAAGCTACCATTAAATTCACTAGTACAGATTAATTCATTGCAAGGTCTGAATATTAACCCCTAATTTTTGGAGCAAATGATAATATAATCAATGCATATCAATTTACTTTAAAAGAAAGAAAAAATTATATTATATATATGTATATATATATATATATATATATACATATATCTACCTAGTTGCATTTTAAAGGAAGGGGAGCTACGCTTGTGGTGTCCTGCCTTTGTATCTTGCAGTGTTTAGTTTGCTCTTAAATTCATGAATGGTTTTTGCACACACTATTTTTTCGTCCAAGTGTCCACCACTCTATGTGGAAAACTGTTCTTCTTCAGATCTCTTCTATAACTATGTTTTTTTAGTTTCTTTCCATGTCCTCTTGTGTTTCTCTTGTCCCAGTTTAACAAGTCCTTTCTATCGAGTATTTCTGTGCCCTTCATGATTCTATAGATGGTCAGTAGCCTCTCTCTCTTCTTTGCTCCAGAGTCTGTAACTCCAATTTAGCCAGTCTCTCTTCATATGACAAGTTTGAAATATATATGTGTATGTGTGTGTGGGTGTGTGGGTGTGTGTGTGGGCACAGTGAATTTCTCTATCATTTATTGTATTTAACAATACATTTAATTTTTCATGTCATATCCTGAATATTTTCTAGTAATATATACTGCCAAACACACTTAAAAATACCTAGTTCAAACTATCAAGTTGACAAAACTTGTGCAGACACTTTTATCCTATCAAGTGTATACTGTGGCATACAGAAGACTGGGTTAATCATCTTCAATGATTCTTCACCAAGAAGTGAGAGTCCTGCTAGTCCAAAAAGAGTGTGATAAAGATCCACAACATCACCTGGTCGATCAGTAAAACCTCCAGTCTCTGGATCCTGAAATTGCAAAATCAAGGCTATACTCAAGAACTGCAGGGATGTCATTAAAAGGTACAGTGCACATGGATAGAATCCTCAGATTTAAGACATTGCACTACTGTATCAAGGCTGATATATTTTTTTTCCATGTGCCATTTTTTAATTTATATAATTCTTTCTGGCTACACAAGCAGTGTACAAATGACCAATCATAAGGGTTCCTGAAAAGACTTATGCGAAAGGTACTGCTGTAATTTGACTACATAATAATACAAAAAAGATCAAAATCAAGAAAGGAGTATGGCAATGCAATACAATTTCAGCCAAATTATTTACAGCCTGCTTGGAAGAGATTTTTAGAAGGTTGAGTTCAGAAGAGAAAGGTTTATAGACTAATGGCAAATATTTTAATCACTTAAGATTTGTGGATGACATTATTCTTATTTCAGAAAGAGCAGAAGGCTTGCAAGGTATGCCGAGTGATCTGAACATGGAAAGTCTCAAAGTAGGTTTAAAAATGAATAAGAGTAAAACCAAAGTAACATTCAACATGAAAGTTCAAAGTAAAGTGATTGTAATTGATGGTGAGAGTCTTGAAGAAGTTGAAGAGTATATTTAGGCCAGATGGTGAAAGTGACTAAAGATCACGATAAAGAAATAAAAAGGTGTGTTACAATTGGTTGGAAAGTGGTAAGTATAATAAAATCCTGAGAGGTACTTTTATGTTTGAAATGTAAAGTTTACAATCAATGTATTCTGCCAGCAATAATCTATGGGTGCGAGACTATGAGTGCATAGAGGGTTTAGGGAGAAGTGTAAATGTAATAGTACTGGGAGACCTTAATGCTAGGGTAGGAAAGGAGCCAATTGATGGAATGGTTGGGAAATGTGGTGTTCCAGGAAAGAATCGTAGTGGAGAGTTGATGGTGGAAATGTGTCTAGAAAGAGAGTTGATGATAGCAAATACAGTGTTTCGGAAGAAAGTCAAGCATAAGTACACATGGGAGAGGGTGGTGGAGGGAAAGGTGGTAGATAGAGCTTTAATGGACTATGTAGTGGTAAATAGGATTATGATAGGAAGAGTTAGGGATGTACATGTGCTAAGGGGAGAGGGTGGGGGAATATCAGATCATTTTCTGGTGGAAGGTAAGTTGAGAGTGGAGGACAGATGGAGGAAGAGGAAAGGGACAAAAGGTAGGGAGGTGGTTAGAGTGAACTCTCTAAACGAAGAGGAAAAGGAGAAGGAGTACAAGAGGAAGCTGAAGGAGGAGTGGGAGGGAGTGAAGGATAGAGTGGAGGTAGGTGTGGAGGAGGAATGGGGATGGTTCAAGGAGGGAGTCACAAAGTGTGCAAGGATGGTGTGTGGAACAAGAAGGTCAGGAAGAAATAGAAGGAAGGGTAGTGAATGGTGGGATGAGGAAATGAAGAAGGTTGTAGAAGAGAAGAAGTGAGCTTTCACAGATTGGTTACAAAGTAGGACGAGGGAGTCATATGAGAAGTACAGGGAAAAGAAAAGAGAAGTAAAGAAAAAGGTAAAGTAGGCAAAGAGGAGAGCAGATGTAAAATGGGGTAAGAGTATGGCAGAAAATTTTGAAAGTAATAAAAAGATGTTTTGGAAAGAAATTAAGAGAGGAAGAGGAGGCAAATCAAGTAGAGAAGAAAAGGTAAAAGGTGCAGATGGAGAGATGATAATGGAAGAGAAGGCAGTAAGGGGAAGATGGGCAGAATATTTTAGGGAGTTGCTTAATGTGAAGGAGGATAGGGAGGGAAAGATAGCTGCAGTGGGAAATGCTAAGAAAATGAGAGTGATGAGTGAGGAAAATGGAGGAGAAATAAGGAAGGATGAAGTGAAGGCAGCAGTTAAGATGATGAAAGCAGGTAAGGCACCTGGTCTGGATGGATGTCATGCAGAATGTCTTAAAAAAGGAGGTATAGTGATGGTGGACTGGTTGGTGAGGTTATTTAATGTTTGCTGGAGAGAAGGTAGAGTGCCAGAGGACTGGAGGAGTGCGTGTATAGTTCCACTTTACAAGGGAAAGGGGGACAAGTGTGAATGTAGTAGTTTCAGAGGGATTAGCTTGTTAAGTGTAGTTGGGAAGGCTTATGGGAGGATCTTGATTGAGAGGATTAGGAGAGGAACAGAGGGAGTAATTGGTGAGGAACAGTGTGGGTTTAGGTCAGGTAGAGGTTGTGTAGATCAGATTTTTGTAGTAAGACAGATATGTGAGACAGCTATAGGTAAGTGGAAGGATGTTTTCTGGGCCTTTATGGATCTGGAAAAGGCTTACGACAGGGTAGACAGAAAGGCACTGTGGGAGGTTATGCGGATATACGGGATAGGAGGAAAGCTTATGGAGGCTGTCAAGAGTTTTTATGAGAGTAGTAGAGCTTGTGTCAGGATTAGAAATGGAGAGTGTGAGTGGTTTGAGGTAAAGGTGGGACTTCGTCAGGGATGCGTTATGTCACCCTGGCTGTTCAACTTATACATGGATGGGGTGGTGCAAGAGGTGAATGCAAGGGTAGTGGGTCAGGGATTGGAGATGGTTAAGGAAAATGGAGAAAAGTGGGAGGTGAGCCAGCTGTTGTTTGCGGACGACACTGCGCTTGTGGCAGGATCGGAGGAGGGATTGAGGAAGCTGGTGACAGAGTTTGGGAGAGTGTGTGATAGAAGAAAGCTGAAGATAAATGTGGGTAAAAGTAAGGTGATGAGATGTACAAGGGGTGAAAGTGGCAGTAATCTGGAAATGAGCATTAAGGGAGAGCAACTGGAGGAAGTGGATAGTTTTAGATATTTGGGTGCAAATATGGCAGGAAAGGGTGGAGTGAAGGTGGAGGTAGAATGTAGATTGAGAGAAGCGAGTAAATGCCTTGGTGCTTTAAAAAGTGAAACGAGGAATAGGAATCTGGGAATGGATGCTAAGAGGAGACTGTATGAAGGAGTGATTGTGCCAACAGCACTGTATGGAGCAGAAACATGGAACATGAGAGAGGATGAGAGAAGGAACTTGAATGTGTTTGAGATTAAGTGTCTGAGAAGTATGATGGGGGTTACTAGTAGGGCTGGGCAGGATCCGAGTTCTTAAGTATTCGCGGATCCGAGTACTTGGCCAGGCGGATCCGCGGCGGATCCGAGTACTTCCTTCAGCACGGAGAACTGGCAGCGCGAGTCCACGGATTCGTTTGGGAGCGGGATCCGACTGACATCCTCTGTCGGATCCCAGTCGCGCGGTATTCGCCTGGCATTGGTAATCGCCACAGCTACATCTACTCGAGTCCACACCAACTAGGCGAATCCCACTCAAGAGGAACACCAAGGAATCTCTATCTGACTGCTGAAGTATTTTGTCCACTATAATACGTCAGTTATGCACACAGATTTATATTTGTTACATATTTACTGCTGTACAAAAAAGTTTGCATTAGTTATATTACGGTTCAGTGGAGTGCGCGGCACTATTTATACCCTCTGCTGTGACGTCACAGCGCATCAGCCAATCAGTCTCCGAAGAATTTGAGATGCCGATGGCAATACTGAAATTGTATGCCATGCATCGCTAGCCGAAAATAATAGTTTATTTCTATTGTAATTTCATTTGCAACATATGACTTTGTAACTAATTAATGATAATATCAAGTATGGTATAAATGTAATGCTTCGTATAGATAGTGGTCATAACGAATTTTGGCTCCACAGGGAAAATAGATCTTTGAGTAATCGTTTGTACTCGTCTCAGAGGCTCCGAGTACCAACATCTGGTACTCGGGTCCCTCCTGCCTTGTCGGATCCGGTGGATTCGGGTCCAGTACTCGGATCCCGCCCAGCCCTAGTTACTAGGCTAGATAGAGTGAGAAATGAGGAAGTGAGGAGGAGAACAGGGGTGGGAAGGGAGCTGGGAGATAGGGTGGATGAAAGAGTATTAGGATGGTTTGGACACATGGAAAGAATGAGTGAAGAAAGACTAGTAAAGGAGGTATGGAAGGCAGATGTGGAGGGAGTGAACATGAGGGGATGTTCTAGGATGAGATGGATGGATGGGGTGAAAGGGGCTTTGGGGAAGAGGGGAATGTCAGTTGAGGAAGGACGGGAGAGGACAGAAGATGGGTGAATGGAGAATGGTTGTATATGGAAAATGTTGTGATGCATGAGGTGGATTGGACGGGGGAATGGGGGTGAGGTAGTGTGTGTGAGCAAAAATTTTGACGCAGCCCGAAGGGATTTCTCCCCGTCCTCTCCTTTATATGGGGGGACGGAGAGGGGGGGTCGCCGATTTAATTAAGCGGCCTTGCTGTGGATGTGCTGTGTCCCGCGACACTGCTTCTGACCCAGGGCAGTGGACAGGGTGCAGGGATGACCCGTCATCTAGGAGGTGCTAAGATGGGAGGGAGGGTGGAGGAGTGTGGAGTGTTTTCGGGGATGAAATGGGTGGGAATGTTTTTGTGCCTTGTCCTTTTTGGCTACCCCCCTGGTAAGGGGGAAAAAAGCCTTGGTATATGTATGTATGTATGCGAGACTATGGAGACAAAACTAAGAAATGAACTGAGGAACATGGAGAGATCAATGATGGGAATAATGCTGAGAGACTGACAGAGAGCAAGTTGGGTGAGAGCAGACTTAGAGTGAAAAATATTGTGGAGGTGGTAAAACATAGGAAGTGGAATTGGGCAGGTAAGTTAGCACGAATGCTTGATGAGTGATGGAGCAAACGTGTTATTGAACGGAAGAGGGAGACCACAGGTAGAGAGATGAGAGAAAGAATTTTGCAGGAGTAACATAGCAGAGGTTGGTGCTGTCATGTGAATCTTGGAATGCTATGAAAGAGGCCTTTGTTCAGCAGTGGACTCAGGATGGCTGATTTGATTTGATTCTGGCATTAATAGTCCCTGCAAGACAGATGTCAGGGTGAATAGTCTCCCTGATTCTTCAAATCTCCAAAGTCAATCAACATCCACACTTCTATCAGGATGTGCAGCCCTGAAGGACAAATACTCAAAATTTCTATGTCAACTAGCAACTGCCCTCTTACTCCTATAGCTAAAAGCTGGTCAATTTTTTTTTCTCAAAGTTCGATGATGTTCCAAGGACTTGCCAGCTACTGGATTTACCTAATTGTAGTATATAGGAAAGAGGCAATACTCATGGGATCCTGTCTCTTATTCTCCAATTTTCAAGTCGTTTTAAATTTGAGGGAGGTACAATGGTGCTGAGAGTAAGCAAATTGAATGACAAGGAAATGGAGAATGAACATCAGCAGCTGAAAGATATGTGGGAGGTTTAAGTTAATGTATGCCTAAGAGAGGGGAATGTGCTGGAGAACTGGAAAAGTGGTTGTCTATACTTTACAAAGGAAAAGGGAACATAGTGGGTCAGGGATTGGAGATGGTTAAAGAAAATGTAGAAAAGTAGGAGATAAGCCAGTTGTTGTTTGTGGACGACACTGCGCTCGTAGCAGGATCAAAGGAGGAATTGAAGAAGTTGGTGACAGTGGGAAGGTGTGCAAAAGAAGGAAGTTGAAGATAAATGTGGGTAAAAGTAAGGTGATGAGATGTACAAGGGGAGAAAGTGGCAGCAGACTGGAAGTGAGTATTAAGGGAGAGAGACTGGAAGTGGATAGTTTTAGGTACTTGGGTGTGAATGTGGCAGGAAAGGGAGAAGTGGAGGTAGAATGTAGATTGAGAGAAGCGAGTAAATGCCTTGGGGGATTAAAATGTGTAATGAGAAATAGACATTTGGGAATGGATGCTAAGAGGAGACTGTATTTACCCAGTTGTATTTACCTAGTTGTATTATACGGGAAGAGAGCTATGCTCGTGGTGACCCATCTTTGTATTTCTCAGCATCAAGTTTTTCTTAAAATCTTGAATAGTGTTTGCACACACTGTTTCGTTGTCTAATTTGTTCCAAGTATCTATCACTCTGTGTGGGAAGCTGTTCCTTTTCAGATCTCTTCTGTAACTATCCTTTTTTAGTTTCTTTTCATGTCCTCTGGTTCTACCATTATCCCATATTAACAAGTCATTCTTATCTAAGACTTCCATTCCTTTCCTTATTCTATAGATAGTCAGCAAGTCTCCTCTTTCCCTTCTTTGTTCCAAAGTTGGTAATTCTAGTTTGGACAGTCTTTGCTCATATGTCAGTTCAGAAAGAGTTGGTGCTAGTTTTGTTGTTGCTCTTTGTATTCTTTCTAATTTTTTTATATTCTTTTTGGTACTGGGTGTCCATAGTGTTGCTGTGTACTCAAGTTTTGGTCTTATTAGTGTAGTTAGAATTTTTTTTATCATTTCCTCATCCAAATAAGCAAACGCCACTTTAATTGACCTCAATCAATTGTAGGTTTCTCCGAATATTTTATCAATATGCTTCTCTGGTGTCATGTCTTTGCTGATTATCACTCCAAGATCTTTCTCCGAGTTTACTTTTTTCACCTCTTCTTCACCAATTTTGTAATCTTTCGATATTCTGTATGAAGGAGTGATTGTGCAGACAGCACTGTATGCGGCAGAAACATGTAACATAAGAGAAGGGAGGAGTTTGAATGTATTTGAGATGAGGTGCCTGAGAAGTATGATAGGGGTTACTAGGCTGGATTGAGTGAGA
Organism: Oratosquilla oratoria; assembly: GCF_046742065.1. Taxonomy (NCBI): domain Eukaryota; kingdom Metazoa; phylum Arthropoda; class Malacostraca; order Stomatopoda; family Squillidae; genus Oratosquilla; species Oratosquilla oratoria. The sequence goes on along the minus strand of NC_134803.1, from coordinate 20,229,697 downwards.
AATGAGGAGGTGAGGAGGAGAATGGGGGTGGAAAGGGAGTTGGGAGATAGGATTGATGAAAGAGTATTGGGATACTTTGGACACATGGAAAGAATGAGTGAAGAAAGGTAAAAGAGGTGAAGAAGGCAGAGGTGGAAGAAGTGAACATGAGGGGTTGACCTAAGATGAGATGGATGGATGGGGTAAAAGGGGCTTTGGGAAAGAGGGGAATGTCTGTTGAGGAAGGACAGGAGAGGACAGAAGACGGGTGAATGGATAATGGTTGTATATGGATGATGATGTGATGCATGAGGTGAAATGGGTGGGGGATGGGGGATGAGGGAGTATGTATGAGAAATAATTTGATGCAGCCCGAAGGGATTTTCCCGTCTTCTCCTTTTCTGCATGAGGGGACAGAGGGTTAGGGGTGTGTGTGTGCTGATTTAATGAAGCAGTCTTGCTATGGATGTCCTGTGTCTTGTGACATTGCTTCTGACCTAGGGCAGTGGACAAGATGCAGGGATGACCTGTCATCCTGGAGGTGCCAAGCTAGAGGGAGGGACGAGGGTGGAGGGGAGTGGAGTATGATAGGGTTGGAATGGGTGGGAGTGGTTTTTATTCCTTTGTTTTTTGGCCACCTCCCTTATAAGGGGAAAAAAAAAAGCCTTTGGTATATATATGTAAAATGAAACATTTCCTAAAAAAAAAATTGCCATGTAAGGGGTTAAGTTAGGGATAGGAATGGTGAGAGTGGGTGGTTTGAAGTGAAGGTGTGACTGCACCAGGGTTGGGTTGTCACCATGGTTCAAAGTGTACATGGATGGAGGTATGGGAGGTAAATGGAAGGGTGGCAGAGAATTGGCAATGATAAGTGACAGCAGGGGAAGTAGGAGGTGAACCAGTTATAGTTTGTGGATGAGACTGCACTTCTGGCTGGGTCAAAGGAGGGTCTAGGGCAATTAGTGATAGAGTCACACGAAGCAGGGAATGTTATAATGAAGATGAAGATAAACTGGAGAGTGCAGGAAGTGGGAGAATGAAAAATCATGAAAAATAGGTATCTGGGGATGGACACAAAGAGACGATTATATGATGGAAAAATGTTACAGGTAGAGTTCCTCATGCTTCTATTCATAGTATATGTAAGTGATAATATACCACAGACTGAAATCTATTGTCTTCATATTTGCTGATGATACAAAACTGTGCAGAATGGCAAATGATCACTTAGACCAATTAGATATTCAAGATGATATACTCGTAGATATACTACAGCAATGGTCTGAAAAGTGACTAATGAAATTTAACATAAGTTAAAAATTAATAGTTAAAAATTACAATAAGTATGAAGTCATTTGGAAATTCATTAATAAAAGTGGATAGTGAAAAGGATCTCTGCATAATTATCAATGATGATCTCAAATCATCTAAGCACTGTATTTCCGCCAAAGAGAAGGCAAATAAGATTCTAAGACTGATTGCACAATCTTTTGATTTTAACGTCAATAAGTCATTAACCCCTTCCATATGGTGCCGCATACGTAGGCGGCATGAGGAGCAAGTGGATACACGAGGCTGCCATATCGGCGTCTTGATTATATTTATTGTAGTTGCCCCTGCGTAATGACATACTCTCTAAACTGTCTTCATCACATTTTCTATGGTTATCAAAATTCACGGGTGAAAGAGAGAACAATCGATATAAGCGGTGACTATATTTTATGATGCGAGTATTATTACGACACATCGTACGTCTGACAGCTAAGGCAGCCCGCGAGATTTTGGCCCGGAGTGAAGAGGTTAATAAGCTAAATTAATCATTAGTTCATCCACATCTGGAATATGCTGTTCCCGTGTGGTCACTGAATCTCATTAAAGACATTAACAAATTGGAATAAATACAACAGCAAGCCACTAAACATTCCTTCAGTTTTTGTTGAAGGAAGTAGAGTCACCCGGTGTTTATTGCTTCCCCTGCCAAGATTGTGATTTGGTGTACTTGGGTCAAACTGGAAGAGACTTGAACACTATATTGGCAGAACAT
>NC_134803.1:20182674-20222674 GCF_046742065.1 Oratosquilla oratoria | reverse complement strand
CTTCCAGCAAGACTCTGCTCCATCCCATACAGCTCACACAACCCAAGAATGGATGGCCACCAATTTTCATGACCACGTAACCCCCAACAAGTGGCCCCCTAGCTCCCCTGATGTCAATGCTTTGGACTATTATGTTTGGGGCGTAGTTGAGAGGGAGTCTAATCGTAAACCTCACAACACTATAGCATCTCTCCAAGAAGCCATTGTCGCTGCAATGGCTAACATATCCAAGAGTCAGCTCATTGGTGCTTGCCAACGATTTAGACGTCGCTTGGAAGATATCATTGACAAGGATGGAGGTTCCATAGAGTGAAACAGTGCATTTGCTTTGTGTTAATGTATAGAATACAATAAATGCTAATTTGAATATATACTAAAACGTTAATAAACCTTATTACAAACAATCTCCTTTGTTCTCAAATACCTGCCGCACCCTGTATATATATATATATATATATATATATCATTAAAAAAAAAAAAAAAAAAAAAAAAAAAAATTAGCTGCATCTCTAATCTAGACACACCAACAACATAATATATATTCTATAAAGGATTTGTGGGAAAACCCCATTCCAGCCATGGCATTCCTCAGGGAGATGAGACTGCTTGGTCAGACAGTCTAGGGAATGACAACATCCACAGCAAGGCTCCTTCACTTAATTTGTAATCCCCCCCCCCCCAATCTCCATCCACCTAATGCAGAAAAGGAGATGGGGAGAAATACTTTTAGGTCCCATCAAAATATCATTCACACATAACCCCCATCCCCTGCCCCTTCCCTTTCTTACATCACAGTATCATCTCTACACAGCCATTCTCCAATCACCCCTATCTCCTACCTTCTCCCTTCCTTACTCAACATTCTCCTTTTGCTCAATGCCCCTTTCACCCCATCTGTCAATTGCATCCTTGGTCGCCCACTTAAGTTCACTCCATCCACCTCTGCCTTCCACACTTCTTTTACTAATCTTTCTTCATTCACTCTTTCCATATCTCTAAGCCATTCCAATACTTTTTCATCAGCCCTAATCTGCCATCTCTTTTTCCACCCCTGCTCTCCTCCTCACCTCTTCATTTCTCACTCCATCCAACCAACAACTGTCTTGATCATATTTTCCATGGTTATTAATATTCAGACTGAAAGCACAAGTAATACAGCTGTAACTATATATTTTATAAGGTGAGTACTGTCATGCATCATTGAATCATCACACATCAGGCAGCTGATGTTGCCCATGAGAACTTGATTCATATTGAAGAGGTTAAACTTTTCCTCTTTGCCTCTACTTAATTCCAAGTCTCCACCCCATAGAGTGCTATTAGCATAATCACCCCTTCATGATTGTGCTGACATCTTTAATACATACATAATATACCAAAGTCTTTTTCCCTCTTAAAAGGGGGTAGCTAAAGACAAAAGGCATAATTCCACTCCCACCCATCTCATCTCCAACCACTCCACTCCCTTCCACCACCCCTCCCTCCCATTTTTCTTGGCTCCTCTTGGATGACGGGTCATTCCTGCATCTCACCCACTCCCCTGGGTCAGAAGCATTGCAGCAAGACACAGCACATCCACAGCAAAGCCGCTTCATTTAATTGGCAACTCCCCTATCTGTCCTCTTATGCAGAAAAAGTGAAGACATGAAGAAATCACTGTGGGCTGCATCAAAATATAATTCACATATAACCACTCCCTAACCCCCCATCCCCCACCTACTCCCTTCCATGCAGCACAGGATCATCCATATACAACCATTCTCCACTCACCCCTATCTTCTGTCTTCTCCCTTCCTCAACAGACATCCTCTTCTTTCTCAACGTCCCTTTTACCCCATCCATCCATCTCATACATCTCTAATAAGATGTACAAGTCTGTCATAACAGAGTCCAGGTCACATTGTGACACACCTCCCATATGTTGTTATTAACCCTTCAAAAGCCATAAACACTCCTTTTTCTCATTGAGTTTGCCTTTAGCATCTATGTTGGAGGAAGGAACACTCAGTTACCTCCAATTTTAGTGTTTTGTTGGCCTTCTGCATTAAGTTTATAACAATGTAATATTAAATCATGTACCTGTGGTGGGGGGGAAGAATACTGCCACCAAGTCTTCCCACTTGAATTGTAAGGGTGACAAAAACAGGATGGGGATTTGAACAGTTTTTATGAGAGTAGTAGAGCTTGCATTAGGATTAGAAATGGAGAGAGTGAATGGTTTGAGGGAAAGGTGGGACTTCGTCAGGGGTGTGTTATGTTGCCCTGGCTGTTCAATCTTTACATGGATGGGGTGGTGCGAGAGGTTGCAAGGGTAGTGGGTCAGGGGTTGGAGATGATTAAAGAAAATGGAGAAAATGGAGAAAAGTGGGAGGTAAGCCAGTTGTTGTTTGCCGATGACATTGCGCTTGTAGCAGGATCAGAGGAGGGATTGAGGAAGTTAGTGACAGAGTTTGAGAATGTGTGTGAAAGAAGGAAGCTGAAGATAAATGTGGGCAAAAGTAAGGTGATGAGATGTACAAAGGGAGAGAGTGACAGTAGCTGGAAGTGAGCATTAAGGGTGAGAAATTGGAGGCAGTGGATAGTTTCAGATACTTGGGTACGAATGTGACAGGAAAGGGAGGAGTGGGGGTGGAGGTAGAATGTAGATTGAGAGAAGCGAGTAAATGCCTTGGTGGATTAAAAAGTGTAATGAGAAATAGACAATGGGAATGGATGCTAAGAGGTTATATGAAGGAGTGATTGTGCCAACAGCAATGTATGGGGCAGAAACATGGAACATGAGAGAGGAAGAGAGAAGGAGTTTGAATGTGTTTGAGATGAAATGTCTGAGAAGTATGATAGGGGTTACTAGGCTAGATAGAGTGAGAAATGAGGAGGTGAGGAGGAGAACAGGGGTGGAAAAGGAGCTGGGAGATAGGGTTGATGAAAGAATATTAGGATGGTTCGGACACATGGAAAGAATGGGTGAAGAAAGATTAGTAAAAGAAGTGTGGAAGGCAGAGGTGGAAGGAGTGAATATGAGGGGGCGTCCTAGGTTGAGATGGATGGATGGGGTGAAAGGGGCTTTACAAAAGAGAGGAATGTCTGTAGAGGAAGGACAGGAGAGGACAGAGGATAGGGGTGAATGGAGAAGGGTTGAGTATAGATGAGGCTGTGATGCATGAGGGGGAGTGGGTGGAGAATGGGGGGTGAGGAAGTATGTATGAGAAAAAATTTGACGCAGCCCGAAGGGATTTCTCCCCGTCTTCTCCTTTCCTACATGAGGGGACGGAGAGGGGGGGTAACCGAATTTATGAAGCGGCCTTGTTGTGGATGTGCTGTGTCTTGCAACACTGCTTCTGACCCAGGGCAGTGGACAGGATGCAGGGGATGACCCGTCATCCAGGAGGTGCCAAGTTAGGAGGAGGGGGAGGAGGATGGAGGGGAGTGGAATATATGGGAAATGAAATGGGTGGGAGTGATTTTTATGCCTTTTTCTTTTTGGCTACCTCCCGTGTAAGGGGGATAAAGCCTTTGGTATATGTATGTATCCTTCTCCCTGTAGCCCCACAGGGGTCATTCCTAAAAAAAGTAAAGGCATAAGATGGTCTAGGAGTTTTCCAACCATTACCCTAAGGTTTGGGTCTTTTAATGTGTGTGGATGTGGTACAGATGAGAGTAAAAATAGAAGAGAGAGGCAATATGTTTGCGGATGTGTTGGCATTGAGTGAATCTAAGTTGAGAGGGAGGGGCAAGTGAATACCTGTGAATTTTATATCTCCGAATAGTGTTAAGTGATTGTGTTGTGTTTTTGTAATTGTATACGTATAGCGCTATACAGTTACAGATATAAGATAAAGTGCAGGGTTCTATTTAATTTCAAAACAGTTTTCTGTTACCGTATTCCAAAGGTAGGAGAAATAGTATAAGGTAAGCAGAGTAAGCTTCGCGTATTTAGTTTATTAGAGACCGCTTTGATTTTTTGTTGTTGTTGATTTGTATTTTCTCTTTGCCGTTTTTATTGCTAAAGGGGGAGCGAAATGGCTTGTGAAGGTTGCGTGAACCTAGAGGTCCGTCTCAGGATGTGTGAGGAGGAAATTCGGCTTCTCAGGAGTGCGCTCCGTGAGAAGAGTGAACCCTCCCCACAACCCAAAGAGCGTTCCACTTCTTCACCTACTGTCACTGCCATGAGCGAGTGGCGCTCCGTGGGGTCCCGTTTGTCGAGCCCGCGTTCGGTAGACGTGTGCCCTGTGGAGCAACCGCTGGCTCTAGTCAATCGTTTTGCTCTACTGGAGGATGAAGTGGCTGAAAACCAGGAGTTCTTGGTGGTGGGGGACTCCATGGTTCGAGGCTATGACGACATCCTGCAGCGAAAGACTAAGCGACGTTTGCAAGCTTGTATGTCAACCGGGCCGTGGGATCGTTGATTGTACCCGGTCCATCAGGGAGCAAGGACGGAAGAACACGGTTACGATTGTACATACGGGTAGTAACGATGTAGGTAGGGTGAGATCAGAGGAGCTTGTTCGGAATTACAAGGTCCTCCTTCAGGAGATGAAGGAACGTGGGAGCCGTCACGTAGTCTGTGGGATCCTCCCGAGGATCTACGCAGGTTCGTGTTGGAACAGTAGAGCCATAGGGATCAATGATAGGATATCGCAGTTGTGCACACAATTGGGATACCACTTTCTTGATCCTTGGTATCTCTTTTCTAGGCGCCATGACCTTTACGCTTCTGATGGGATCCACCTTACCCGCAGAGGCAAAGATGTTCTTACAAACCTCATTGTGGGAGTTTGTAATGAACAAGCTCCTTTTTTAGGGTAGAAGGCCAAAGGGAAGGGGAAATAGAATGTACTTGGGAAAACAGTGTAGAGTATAGCATTAATGTAGAACAATGTACCAGTATAGGACAAAATATAATTTTAGGATATAATGTCGCTAGAGGACGAAATGTCACATTAGGATATAATGTCATAGGACAAAATGTCGCAATGGGATATAATGACAGTGGAGGACAAAAGATCATGATGGGAAGTAATGATAAAGGAGAACAAAATATCACGATAGGATGTAATGATAATGGAGGAGAAAATATCACGGTAGGATATAATGTCATTGAAGGCCAAAATGTAATTTTAGGAAGGGATACCGGACAGAATGTCAATGAAGGCCAAAATATCATGATAGGATGTAATATCGCTAGAGGACGAAATGACACATTAGGATGTAATGTCTTAGGACAAAATGTCACAATGGGATGTAATGTCAGTGGAGGACAAAAGATCACGATGGGAAATAATGATAGTGGTGGACAAAATATCACGATAGGATGTAATGATAATGGAGGAGAAAATATCACGGTAGGATATAATCTCAGAGAAGAACAAAATATAATTTTAGGAAGAGATACCGGACAGAATGTCAATGAAGGCCAAAATATCAAGATAGGATGTAATGACAGTGGAAGACAAAAGATCACGATGGGAAGTAATTATAGTGGAGGAAAAAATATCACGGTAGGATATAATGTCACTGGAGGACAAAATATAATTTTAGAAAGGGATGCCGGACATAATGTCACTGAACGACGGGAGGCCGGCGTGAATCACGGTGACGTAGGGGGACAAAATGTACAAAATAGATCGGATGACCGTAATCGACCAGATGTCCGTGATGGGGGAAATGTTAATTTTGATAGGAGAAATGTTAATGAGGCATTGAATGTCAATGAAGGACCAAATAATAATAATATAGAGCAAGGCATAAATAAAAAACAAAATGATAATATAAGACATGATATTGAAACTCAAAATGTGTTTCTTAAAACTATGTACTTTAATGCTCGTAGTATTAGGAACAAATTTCAAGAAATACAGGCGTATGTCAAAAGCGAAAATCTCGATATGATAGGAATAACTGAGACATGGTTAAATGGTACAGAGTTCGAAGCTGAATTTAATATTGCGGGATTTAAACACTTTCATCAGGATAGAAACCACAAGAAAGGTGGGGGTGTTCTATTGTACGTTAAAAACAATGTTCATGCTTGTGTTTTAGAGAAAGTGAAACAGGATGCATATGACAGTTTGTGGGTTGAGTTAACCCAAACAAATGGACAAAAAATGAATATAGGTGTAATATATAGGCCAAAAACATTATCATTAGCAGACGACAAACTGTTATTTGAAGAACTGTCTAGTTTCTGCAACCGGGATTTATTGATAATGGGTGATTTCAATTTTACTGACATTGATTGGATGACCCTTGAACATGGCCATATAGGTAGTCGCTTGATTGATTTTCTTGGTGACAATTACTTAATTCAGCATGTAAAAGAGCCCACAAGATATGGAAACTTACTCGATTTATTGATCACTAGCCGCGAAAGCATGGCAACTGATGTAGAAGTCGGTGAATCTGTTGCAAATAGCGATCACAACTTAGTCAGATTCAAAGTCCTAAACAATTTTAGAATAGATACTTGTGCTTCTAAAATACCCGATTTCAGTAAAGCTCAGTTCATAGAACTACGTCAGGAGCTTCAGCTTACAGATTGGGAGGAAAAATTAAACGAAAGGCCTGTAGATCAGATGTGGGAAATATTTAAAAATACGCTCACTAAGATGATTCAAACTTACATTCCTTTTAAGGACAGACGTCCCCCAAATCAGGCTCGCCCAAAGTGGCTCGACAAAGAAACTGAAAAAAGTATTGCTAAAAAGAGACAGGCTTATAAGAAATATAAGTGCTCGGGTGCATCTAATGACTATGAAAGTTATGTATCAATACAGAGAGATTTAAAAAAGACAATAAGAAAAAGAAAACGACAATACGAAATGAACATCGCTGAGAAATCCAAAGAGAATCCCAAAGAATTCTATAGTTACATTAGAGATAAAAAGGTTGTTAGGAATCACATTGGTCCACTATTATCTGCTGACGGTCAACTTGAATATTCAAATGAAGGAATGTGTAATCTCTTAAACAATTATTTTAGCTCGGTATTCGTAAACGAAACACCTCAAAGTGAATTCCAAACTGAAACCTGTGAAAAGTCTAGGGTAAACTTACTCACTACGGTAAATATAACAAAAGAAACAATTAAAAGGTGTATAGACAAACTCAAAGTTAATAAAACACCAGGGCCTGACGGTTGGCATCCAAGAATCTTAAAGGAAATTAAAAATGAGATTGTTGTTCCATTAGAAATTATTTTCAAGAAATCCATCATATCCGGAGATGTCCCAAGAGAATGGAAGCTAGCTAACGTTACTCCCATATTCAAAAAAGGTGACAAAAAGAAACCAAATAACTATAGGCCTATTAGTTTGACTTCGATCGTAGGAAAAATAATGGAAACTATCATCAGAGATGCTATCGAATATCATTTAGAAAGTAACCGTTTGATAAATGATAGCCAACATGGTTTCAGACGGAAACGTTCTTGCGTGACTAACTTACTCGAATTCTACAACACAGTTGTCTCGAATTTTGACAAAAGAAACAAAATAGATTTAATATATCTAGACTTTGCAAAAGCTTTTGATACCGTCCCACACGAAAGACTTCTTACTAAATTAGCTTTGCATGGAATAAGTGGTAGCCTATTAGGTTGGACTAGTAATTGGTTGAAAGGTCGAAAACAGAGAGTTGTTTTAAATGGAAAAACTTCTGGATGGAAAAGTGTTGCAAGTGGAGTTCCTCAAGGTTCCGTTCTTGGGCCACTTCTATTCATAGTATATATAAATGATATAGACCATGGACTAAAATCTACTGTTTCCAAATTTGCTGATGATACAAAACTGTGCGGAGTGGCAAATGATCACTCAAACCAATTAGATATTCAAGAAGATTTAGATCAATTACAGCAATGGTCTGAAAAGTGGCTAATGAAATTTAACACAAGTAAATGCAAGGTAATGCACATAGGTAAAAATAACAGCAAGTACGATTACAAGTTATTTGGAAATTCGTTAACAAAAGTGGATAGTGAAAAAGATCTCGGCGTAATTATCAGTAACGACCTCAAATCATCCAAGCAGTGTATTTCAGCCTCTGAGAAAGCAAATAAGATTCTGGGATTGATTGCGCGATCTTTTGATTTCAAAAGTCCATCACTCATTAACAAGCTATATAAATTGTTAGTTCGTCCACATTTGGAATATGCTGTTTCCGTATGGTCACCGAATCTCATAAAAGACATTGACAGACTGGAAAAAGTACAACGGCGAGCCACAAAACTGATTCCAAATATCAAAAATAAATCATACGAAAATCGACTTAAGCACATGAATCTGTTTTCCCTAAAAAAGCGTAGACTCAGAGGTGACTTGATACAGGTCTTTAAGATTTTAAAGGGAATTGACAACATCAAAAGTGACCAAATTTTCACATTGAATGAGAATCAGACAAGAAACAATGGTCTCAAACTGTCCGGAAATAGATTCAATTTGGAAGTAGGTAGAAACAACTTTGCCAACCGTGTAGTTAATGAATGGAATAAACTTCCTGCACAGGTAGTGCAATGTAGTTCAGTTCGAAGCTTTAAGAATCATTTAGATAAATACCTAAGTAAGATGCTGTAATTATTATAATTTATGTTATATTATTTGTTTTTGTTTTGTTATGATTTGTCTGTCTGATTTTCATTTATTATTAGTTATATGTCAATTTATTATTATTTACTATTTACCTGTTTGTTTGTTATTCAACTATACCAATGCATTTATTTATGTATTTTAATTGTTATTTACATTGTTATAGTTTTAATTTATTATTAATATGATTTTTTTTTTTTTTGCATCCGACCTAGATATGGACCAAAAGGTCTCCTGTCGGCATGCTTTGCCTTTGTAATCCTTTGTAATCCTTTGTAGTTGGAAGGTTCTCAGGAGTCAAGAGGATGAGGGAGAGAAGGGATGGCTACATTAGAAAGTGAAGAGATAGGTAAACGTGTAGTGGAGTGGAAGGAGGTTTCTTCAAGGTTAATGTGGATGAAGGGGAAACTGGGAAAGGAAATGTGAGTTTTTGTAAGTGCATATGGGCCTCATAGTGAGAAGAGTGTAGAAAAAAAGGGAGGCTTTTTGGATAGATTTAAATGAGTGCATAGAGGGATTAGGGAGAAATGTCAATGTAGTGGTATTGGGAGACCTTAATGCTAGGGTAGGAAATGAACCAATAGATGGAGTGGTTGGGAAGTGTGGAGTTCCAGGAAAGAATCATAGTGGAGAATTGATGGTGGAGATGAGTCTAGAGAGTTGATGATAGCAAATACAGTGTTTAGGAAGAAAGTCAAGCAAAAGTACACATGGGAGAGGGTGGTGGATAGGTGGTAGATGGAGTATAATTCGAAGAGTTAAGGGATATCAGATCATTTTCTGGTGGAAGGTAAGTTGAGAGTGGAGGATAGATGGAGAAAAAGGAAAAGGACAAAAGGTAGGGAGGTGATTAAATGAGAAACAAAAGGAGTGAAGAAGAAGCTGAGAGAGGAGGATTGAGTAGAACTAGGAGTGAAGGAGAAATGGGGATGGTTTAAGGAGGGAGTCACAAAGTGTGCAAAGATGGTGTGTGGAACAAGAAGGATGGGAGGAAATAGAAGGAAGGTAGTGAGTGGTGGGATGAGGAAGCAAAAAAGATTGTAGAAGAGACGAAGTGAGCTTTCACAGATTGGTTACAAATTAGGATGAGGGAATCATATAAGAGGTACAAAGAAAAGAGAAGTAAGGCATAAGATAAAGGAGGCAAAGAGGAGAGCAGATAAAGGAGGCAAAGAGGAGAGCAGATGTAAAATGGGGTAAGAGTATGACTGAAATTTTGAAATAAAAAGATGTTTTGGAAAGAAATTAAGAGAGGAAGAAGAGGCAAATCAAGTAGAGAAGAAAAGGTAAAAGGTGCAGATGGAGAGATGATAATGGAAGAGAAGGCAGTAAGAGGAAGATGGGCAGAGTATTTTAGGGAGTTGCTAAATGTGAAGGAGGATAGGTAGGGAAATGTAGTTGCAGTGGGAAGTGCTAAGAAAATGACCATGATGAATGAGGAAAATGGAGGAGAAATAAGGAAATATGAAGTGAAAGCAGCTGTTAAGATGATGAGAGCAGGTAAGGCACCTGGCCTGGATGGATGTCATGCAGAATGTCTGAAAAAAGGAGGTACAGTGATGGACTGGCTGGTGGGGAGGGATTGAGGAAGTTAGTGACAGTGTTTGGGAGAGTGTGTGAAAGAAGGAAGGATAAATGTGGGCAAAAGTAAGGTGATGACTGGAAGTGAAGTGAGCATTAAGGGAGAGAGGCTGAAGGAAGTGGATAGTTTTAGATACTTGTGTCTGAATGTGGCAGGAAAGGGAGGAGTGGAGGTGGAGGTAGAATGTAGATTGAGAGAAGCAAGTAAATGCCTTGATGGATTAAAAAGTGTAATGAGAAATAGACATTTGGGAATGAATGCTAAGAGGAGATTGTATGAAGGAGTGACTGTGCCGACAGCACTGTATGGGGCAGAAACATGGAACATAAGCTAGGAAGAGAGGAAGAGAGAAGGCGTTTGAATGTGTTTGAGATGAGGTGTCTGAGAAGTATGATAGGGGTTACTAGGCTGGATAGAGTGAGAAATGAGGAAGGGAGAATAGGGGTGGTAAGGGAGTTGTTGTTGTTGTTGTCATTCCCTAGACTGTCTGTCCGAGCAGTCCCGTCTCCCCAAGGAAGGCCACAGCCGAAACTGGGTTTTCCCACAAATCCTTTATAAAGTGTATGTTGTGTTGTTTGCATGCATGATTGTGTATAATGCAGTCTTCCATTATGTGTTGTATGGTATGGGGTGAAGTGTTACATCCTGGGCAGTTTTCACAATGCGGTCATCCAGCCTCTTCTGGTAGCTTAGAAGTGCTGGGTGGTGGCCGCACCGCAGTCTGGCCAAGTGGACTCTGTCCTTTCGTGGGAGAGTGGATTCAGAAGGGTGGATATCAGGGGGTCTGGCATGCAGCAGTGTGTCTTTCAGTGTGTTAATGGAGCGGTGAGTGATTTGATTATGAATATGTTTCCGGAGGCTGGTATTTGGTAGTTGTGGAGGAAGAGAAGAGAGTATCTGTGCGTGATAAAGGTCTTTCGGTGTTGTTTTAATGTTTCTTGGTGTGTGTGAATGTTCTGCTATGTAGTGTAGCGGGTGTGATGTGTTTGTGGTGGCTGCGGCAAGTGTTTGTGTGCCTCTCACATCGAGGTGGTCCTTGACTTTGAGGACTTTTGTTTCATGGTGTAAATGGTCTGTAGGTGTTGTATTTGTGCAGCCTGTAATTGTTTTTAGGGCTTTGTTTTGTATGATTTGAAGGGTGTTGTGGTGTGTCTCACTGAGATTTGGAGCCCATGCAGGACTCGCATAATTCAAGTAAGGGAGTTGGGAGATAGGGTGGATGAGTGTTGGGATAGTTTGGACACATGGAGAGAATGAGTGAAGACAATAAAAGAGGTGTGGAAGGCAGATGTGGAGGGAGTGAACATGAGGGGGTGACCTAGGATGAGATGGATGGATGGGGTAAAATTGGGGCTTTGGGAAAGAGGGGAATGTCTGTTGAGGAAGGACAGGAGAGGACAGAAGACAGGGGTGAATGGAGAGTGGTTGTATATGGATGATGATGTGAGGGGTGGGTTGCCGATTTAATGAAGCTGCCTTGCTGTGGATGTGTTGTGTCTTGTGACACTGCTTCTGACCCAGGGCAGTGGACACGATGCAGGGATGACCTGTCATCCAGGAGGTGCCAACAGGGAGGGTAGAGGGGAGTGGAGTGTATTAGGGATGGAATGGGTGGGAATGGTTTTTTGCCTTTGTTTTTTGGCTACTTCCCTTGTAAGGGGGGGGGGGGAAGCCTTTGGTATACAGTACCCGCGAAAAGTTTGGGCGCAAAATTATAGACGCCCCAACTTTCCCCTAAACTCAAAACATGCGAAAAATACAACTTTCCACCCAAACTTTTCGCTAATTTTCAATGCTAGCGTTTGTACCCGTATCTAGCCGAGACAATACACACTATTTGGCAACTCTGTTTTGGCGCACTCGATGTCACATGGAGTCAGTTTCTAAACATCTCTCACGGAGAGTAGTCTTTTTTTTGCGGTGGTCTCTGTTTTTGTGCCTTGATATCTCCGTAATGGGAAGTGGTAAAGAGCTGGAAAGAGACACAGTTGTTACAATCATAACCCTCTATAAGGAGGGTTATAAGTGTAAAGATATTGCTACTCGTGTGGGAATTGGAGTGCGTCAAGTGCAAAAGTGGACCAAGAAATTTCGAGATGAAGGAAGTGACATCATTCGTACTCCAAAGCATCGCTCTGGTCGGCCAAGGAAGATATCAAATCGTACTTCTACGGTTCTAACTGCCTCCTACGGTTATTAGGAGGCAGTTAGAACCGTAGAAGTACGATTTGATATCTTCCTTGGCCGACCAGAGCGATGCTTTGGAGTATGAATGATGTCACTTCCTTCGTCTCGAAATTTCTTGGTCCACTTTTGCACTTGACGCACTCCAATTCCCACATGAGTAGCAATATCTTTACACTTATAACCCATTATAGAGGGTTATGATTGTAACAACTGTGTCTCTTTCCAGCTCTTTACCACTTCCCATTACGGAGATATCAAGGCACATAAACAGAGACCACCGCAAAAAAAAAAAGACTACTCTCCGTGAGAGATGTTTAGAAACTGACTCCATGTGACATCGAGTGCGCCTAAACAGAGTTGCCAAATAGTGTGTATTGTCTCGGCTAAATACGGGTACAAACGCTAGCATTGAAAAATAGCGAAAAGTTTGGGTGGAAAGTTGTATTTTTCGCATGTTTTGTGTTTAGGGGAAAGTTGGGGCGCCTATAATTTTGCGCCCAAACTTTTCACGGCCACTGTATGTATGTATGTTTGCACAGTTTAGTTAATATATTTTTTAAATTCTGCTAACTTTTTTATTTACCCTTATACTATCAGGTTCCCTCCAATGAGACAGTCTCAGACTCCCCTGTATGTATATCTACATACTTCTTTCCTCTTCAATTTCTCCACTTCAGGACCAATGACAGGCACATGCATATGGTCCTGCAAAATGGACAGCAAATCTGCCCAGCTTCAATCTTCCACCAATATCTTACCTCCATCAGGAGGTGCAGCCCTGAGGGATTGACACTTGGCCTCTAGACTGGGCTCACAATCTCTATCAACTCCATCTGTATTTGTTAGACTTTTTCATATATAGAGAACAGACAATTGGCAACTGTTCCCCTCCCCTAACCACTTTCAGCTGGTGACATAGAAATTATCTATCTATATACCAAGAGCTTTTTCCCCTTTACAAGGGAGGAAGGCAAGTCCAAAGTTACATACCTACTTCCACCAATTTCACTCCCCTCCACCACTCTTTCCTCCTCATCTTAGCTCCTCGTGGATGGCAGGTCATCCTTGTATCCCACCCACTGCCCAGGGTCAGAAGCAATGTAGCAAGACAAAGCACATCCATGGCAATGCCACTTCACTTAATCAGTGACCCCCCCCCCCACGTTTCCTCATGCAGGGGAAAAAAAAAAAAAAAAAAAAAAAAAAAAAAAAATGAGGAGAACTCCCTTTGGGCTGCATCAAAATATTATTCACATGTAAGCACCCATATCCCTCCATCCCCCGCACCCTCCCTTCCTTGAATAACAGTGTTATATATACACAGTCACTCTCCACTCATCTTTATCTCCTGTCTTCTCCCTTCCTTGCTCAATAGACATTCCCCTCTTTCTCAACACCCCCATTCACCCCATCCACCATATTTTAGGTCATCCCCCTCAAATTCACTCCCTCCACCTCTGCCTTCCACACCTCTTATACTAATTTTTCTTCACTCATTTTTCAATGTGTCCAAACCATCCCAATACTCCTTCATCAGCCTGATCTGTTGTCTCCTTTTCCACTAATGCTCTCCTCCTCACCTCATCTCTCATTCTATCCAACTTCATAACCCCTACCCAGGGGTGGACAGTTCCAATTTTATAGTAATTGCCCAATGGCATCCTTTGGAGCAACTAATGGTTGCCCAGAAAAGAAATACAATCTTTTTCCTCGTAATTGTATTAGCCTCAACATATGCATGTTTTATATATGTATCTACCTACTTGTATTTTACGGGAAGGGGAGCTATGCTCGTGGTGTCCCGTCTTCATATCTCATTTTATCTAAACTATTTTTAAATTCATGTATTGTTTTTGCACACACCACTTTCTCATCTAACTTGTTCCAACTGTCTATTACTCTGTGAGGAAAGCTGTTCTTTTTCACATCTCTTCTATAGCTGTCTTTCTTGATTTTCTTTCCGTGCCCTCTTGTATTTCTATCATCCCATTTTATCAGATTCTCTCTATCAATAATTTCTATGCCTTTCATGATTCTGTAAATAGCTATCAAATCTCCTCTCTCTCTTCTTTGCTCTAGTGTCTGTAGTTCAAGTTTTGCTAGTCTCTCTTCATATGATAGTTTTGAGAGTGTTGATGCCAATTTTGTAATTGCTCTTTGTATTCTTTCAAGTTTTTTTTATAATTTTTTTTTGTACTTGGTGACATCGTTGCAGCATATTCCAATCTTGGTCTTATCAGAGTGATTAGAATTTTCTTCACCATTTCTTCATCTAGGTATGTAAATGCCACTTTAATTGTTCTTATTAAATTATAAGTTTCTCCAAAAATCTTATTTATATGTTTCTCAGGTGACACATTATTCATAACAATGACTACCAGGTCCTTCTCATTTTCTACTTTTTTTATTCCTTCTTCTCCCAATTTATATGATCCTGTTATTCTGTTCTTACTTTTTCCAAATTCCATTATACTACACTTTTTAGTATTGAACTCCATCTCCCACTTCCTACTCCATTCCCATACTTTATTTAGATCACTCTGTAATGACTCACAATCTTCTTCCGTGTTCACTGTTTTTAATAGTTTTGCATCATCTGCAAAGAAGCTCATATAACTTCCAATTTCTTCATCCATATCATTAATATATATAGCAAACATTATTGGGGCCAGAACTGTTCCTTGTGGAACACCGCTTATTACGTCATCCCATCTTGAGTGTTTGTCTCTTATCACTACTCTCATTTTTCTTTCTTGCAAAAAGTCTTCCATCCATTTAAGCAGTTTGTCCTGCATTCCTCCTTCAGTTTCTAATTTCTTAAGCAACTTCTTATGTGGTACTTTGTCAAAGGCTTTTTTTATGTCTAGAAATGCACAATCAGCCCATCCATCTCTTTCTTGTATTATATCTGTTAGCCTTGAATAGAAACATATTAAATTAGTGACGCATGATCGTCCTTGTCTGAATCCAAATTGCCTTGGATTTAGCATGCTGTTTTTTTCTAAATATTTTACCCATTTACTTTTGATAATTCTTTCACAAATTTTTGCTATTGTACTTGTTAGAGAGACGGGTCTATAGTTGGTAGGGTCTTCTTTATTACCTCCTTTATATATAGATACTACAGTATATTTGCTTTTTTCCAATCTTCTGGAACTTTTCCTTCTTTCAAGGAACTATCTATTATGCTATGTATTTTGTCTGCCAGTTCATTTCTGCATTCTTTCAAAATCCAGTTTGCTATTTCGTCTGGTCCATGTGATTTCCTAACATCAAGATTACTCAAGTGTTTCATTATTTCATTCTTTGTTACTTCTATTTCTTTCATAGGGGGGACTTTCTCTTTCCATTTGATCTCTTCCGGTTGTATATTCTTCCTTGTAAACACTGATTTAAAATGCTTGTTCATAATTTCTGCCATTTCTATTTCCTCTGTGTATTCAACTCCTCCTTGTCTTAATTTCTCCAAGTCTTGTTTGTTTTTCAGTTTGTTGTTTACAAATCTGTAAAATAGTTTTGGTTGATCTTTACAATTTTCTATGACACCTTTTTCATATTTTCTCTTTTCCTCTCTGCACGCTTGTACATATTCATTTCTATAACATGTATATATTTTCCATTTTTCAGGTCTTTTGATTTTCTTCCATTTGGTCCAAGCTTTGTCTCTTTTGTCTTTTAACACTCTACAACTTTTGTTGTACCAGCACTTTACATATTATTTTTCTTGTTTTTGTCTTGGGACATACTTTTCCATTCATTTTTTTTTTTTTTTTTTTATAAATTTTTGTCAAAATATTCCATTTCTCTTCTACTGTTGTATCTTCTTTGTGTATTCTTTCCCAGTTTTCATTTTGGAAGAATTCTCTTATTTTATAAAAGTTTGTTTTTTTATACATCATTCTTTCTTTTCTATATTGTTCATTTCTTTTCATGTATTTTTTCTCATTTAGTTCTAGTTCTATCAATATGTGGTCACTTTTACTTATTGGTGCCTGGTATTCTATCTTTTTCACTATTTCAGGTTCTGATGTGATTATTAGGTCTGGTCTCGATGGTTCTTCTTCATATCAATACCTAGTGTTCTCTTGGATCCATTGTGTCATTGTGTGGTCAATAATCATCTCAAGTAGAACATTTCCCCATGAGTCTTCTCCACCCTTTACGGTCATCTCTTCCCAGCAGATTTCTTTGCAATTAAAGTCGCCCATCATAACTATTCTTCCTCCATCCTCCATTATCTTGTTTAGTGTTATTCTTGTGTCTTCTCACATACTTTTATGTTCACTCTCTTCCCATGAGGCTGTTTTTGGGGGCATGTAGTTTATTACAAACTTTCTGCTGTTCTAATCTCTATCTTCTACTTCTATCATAATCATCTCTACTGTATTCTTTCCATATGTGACACTCTTCACATTTATATCCTTCGTAGTCAGGAACATAACTCCACCCCCTTGTTTTATCTCTCTGTTTCTAATCCAATAATTATATGTATTGTGTCCTATGCTGTTGGGTGGTAGTGGACCTTTTAATTTTGTCTCAACAATTCCCATAATGTCCGGTTCTTTTTCCTTCAGATACTCGTTCAGTTCATTCAGTCCTGTTATTAATCCCTCTATATTTGTGTAGGACACTCTTAACTTTCTGTTGTTTCCATTGTATTCTCTGTTTCTTTTTTGTTTCTGTTATGGTCCATTTCCTCAATTTCATATTCACTACTCTCCAATAGAATTCTTATTTTTCTGACTCCATTCTGGTCTTTTTTTTTTTTTTAGCTTCTTTCCTTTTAATTTTTTCTTCCTCTCTTTCCTCTTTATTCATTTCTCTTTTTATCCATACCTTTTTATATTGTTCACTTGCTGCTAGCTTCCCTGGTTTTGCTAAGATATTCTCTGCTGTTGTTTGTGATCTGAATTTAATCTTAATTGGTCTGGTCTTATCTGTACTATACTTTCAGAGTCTAAACTTCTCTTCAATTTGTTTCATTATTTCAGGTTCATCTTCCTGAACTAATTCTAGTAATCTGCTAACTTTTTCATTTTTCTCATTGATTCTTGTGGTTCTATCTGGGTTATGTTTCTCTTCCATTCCTAATATAATTATACATTTCTTTTTATCTGCTCTCTTACAATATTCTCCTTCTGTCTCATCACTTTAATAACTGAGTCTTCAGTTTGTTTGTTCTTTCATTTGCTGTTTAATTATATCAGTAAATGCAACTTTACTGTTTTCCTGTATTTTTCTCCACCCCTGTGCTTCTTTTGCTATGGCCTCTTTATTGTCTTTATTGTTCCTTTTTAATTCTTCATTCTCCTCTTTTACTTTTTTTAACTGTCTTTTTAGTTCTTCTATTTCATTAGTTAAGTTTTTGTTTGCCTTCTCTAGTTCTTCCATTCTTTCAACCCTTTGCACAATTTTTGACATTCTACCGAACCTAATCTCCCAATGTTCGGTCATTTGTTCAAGTTTTTCCTCTAGTCTTGCCAGTCGGGGTAGGTTGGTATCCGCCCCCCCCTCATTAAATCCCTGGAAATTATAATCCTCACCTTCTATTGTGCTGCTCTTATCTATGTTTCTAATCTTTACATTTTTGTTAGTCCCTTCATCGTCACTAAATTGATCTGGCCCGCGTTTGTTTACATGGCATCTGCTTGCCTGGACCAAGTCCTCTCCTTCCTCATTTCCTTCCATTTCCCTCAGTAATCCCTCACCTTCTCCTTTTTCCTCACTTTCCCACTACACCACGAGCAATTACCTTACCTGCAAATACAATAGGTACTTCCTTTGCATTGAGATCCATGAAAATTTCATTTTTTTTCAGGACGTCAATCCTCGCCGTCTGTCAGACGGAAGTGTGTGTGTATTTACCTAGTTGTATTTTACGGGAAGGGGAGCTATGCTCGTGGTGTCCCGTCTTCATATCTCATTTTATCTAAACTATTTTTAAATTCATGTATTGTTTTTGCACACACCACTTTCTCATCTAACTTGTTCCAACTGTCTATTACTCTGTGAGGAAAGCTGTTCTTTTTCACATCTCTTCTATAGCTGTCTTTTTTTATTTTCTTTCCGTGTCCTCTTGTACTTCTATCATCCCATTTTACCAGATTCTCTCTATCAGTAATTTCTATGCCTTTCATGATTCTGTAAATAGCTATCAAATCTCCTCTCTCTCTTCTTTGCTCTAGTGTCTGTAGTTCAAGTTTTGCTAGTCTCTCTTCATATGATAGTTTTGAGAGTGTTGGTGCCAATTTTGTAATTGCTCTTTGTATTCTTTCAAGTTTTTTTATACATTTTTTTGTACTTGGTGACCATATCGTTGCTGCATATTCAAGTCTTGGTCTTATCAGGGTGATTAGAATTTTCTTCACCATTTCTTCATCCAGGTATGTAAATGCAACTTTGATTGTTCTTATTAGATTATAAGTTTCTCCAAAAATCTTATTTATATGTTTCTCAGGTGACATATTATTCATAACAATGACTCCCAGGTCCTTCTCATTTTCTACTTTTTTTATTCCTTCTTCTCCCAATTTATATGCTCCTGTTATTCTGTTTTTGCTTTTTCCAAATTCCATTATACTACACTTTTTTGTATTGAACTCCATCTCCCACTTCCTACTACATTCCTGTACTTTATTTAGATCTCTCTGTAGTGATTCACAATCTTCTTCCGTGTTCAGTCTTTTCAGTAGTTTTGCATCATCTGCAAAGAAGCTCATATAGAGATGGAGTTCAATACAGAGATGGAGTTCAATACAAATTGCCTTGGATTTAACACATTGTTTTTTTCTAAATATTTTACCCATCTACTTTTGACAATTCTTTCACAAATTGTTGTTATTGTACTTGTTAGAGAGACTGGTCTATAGTTGGTAGGGTCTTCTTTATTTCCTCCTTTATATATAGGTACTATATTTGCTTTTTTCCAATCTTCTGGAACTTTTCCTTCTTTCAAGGAACTGTTTATTATGCTATGTATTTTGTCTGTTCATTCCTGCATTCTTTCAAAATCCAGTTTGCTATTTCATCTGGTCCATGCAATTTTCTGACATCAAGATTACTCAAGTGTTTCAATATTTCATTCTTTGTTACTTCTATTTCTTTCATGGGAGGGACTTTCTCTTTCCATTCGATCTCTTCAGGTTGTATGTTCTCCCTTGTAAACACTGATTTAAAATGTTTGTTCATAATTTCTGCCATTTCAATTTCCTCTGTGTATTCAACTCCTCCTTGTCTTAATTTCTCCAAGTCTTGTTTGTTTTTCAATTTGTTGTTTACAAATCTGTAAAATAGTTTTGGTTGATCTTTACACTTTCTATGACATCTTTTTCATATTTTCTTTTCCTCTCTGCACGTTTGTACATATTCATTTCTATAACAGGTATATATTTTCCATTTTTCAGGCCTTCTGTCTTTTTTCCATCTGGTCCAAGCTTTGTCTCTTTTGTCTTTTAAGTCCCTACAACTTTTATTGTACCAGCATTTTACATATTCTTTATCTTGTTTTTGTCTTGGGACATACTTTTCCACTCCTTTTTTGTAAATTTTTGTCAAAATATTCCATTTCTCTTCCACTGTTGTTTCTTCTTTGTACAGTATATTTCTTCCCAGTTTTCATTTTGAAAGAATTCTCTTATTCTATCAAAGTTTGTTTTTTCATACATCATTCTTCCTTTTCTGTATTGTTAATTTCTTTCATGTATTTTTCTTCATTTAGTTCCAGTTCAATCAATATGTGGTCACTTTTACTTATTGGTGTTTTATATTCAATCTTGTCCACTATTCTAGGTTCAGATGTAATTATTAGGTCTAGTCTCGATGGTTCTTCTTCATTTCTATACCTAGTGTTCTCCTGTATCCACTGTGTCATTGTATTGTCAGTAATCATCTCAAGTAGAGCGTTTCCCCATGAGCCGTCTCCACCCTTTACTGTCATTTCTTCCCAGCAGATTTCTTTGCAATTAAAGTCGCCCATCATAACTATTCTTCCTCCATCCTCAATTATCTTATTTAATGTTATCTTTGTGTCCTCCAACATACTTTTATGTTCACTCTCTTCCCACGAGGCTGTTTTCGGAGGCACATAATTTATCACAAACTTTCTGCTCTTCTTATCTCTGTCTTCCACTTCGATCATAATCATCTCTACTGTATTCTTTCCATATGTGACACACCTCACGTTTATATCCTTCTTAGTCAGGAACATAACTCCACCCCTTTGCTTTGTCTCTCTGTTTCTAATCCAATAATTATATGCATCATGTCCTACACTGTTGGGTGGTAGTGGACCTTTTAATTTTGTTTCTACAATTCCTGTTATGTCCGGTTCTTTTTCCTTCAAATAATCATTCAGCTCATTCAATCCTGTTATTAATCTATCTATATTTGTGTAAGACACTCTTAGTTTTCTGCCACTTCCATTGTGTTCTCTGTTTCCCTTTTGTTTTTCTCTTGTATGTCGAATTTCCTTAGTTTCATATTCACTACTCTCCAATAGAATCTCTCTTTTTTTCTGACTCTGTTCTGTTCTCGTTTTTTTCCTTAGCTTCAAGTCTTTTCTCTTTTTCTTCCTCTCTTTCCTCTTTATTCATTTCCCTTTTTATCCATACCTTTTTATATTGTTCACTTGTTGCTAGTTTCCCTGTTTTGGATAAGATATTCTCTGCCGTCGTTTGTGCGCACACCACTTTCTCATCTAACTTGTTCCAACTGTCTATTACTCTGTGAGGAAAGCTGTTCTTTTTCAAATCTCTTCTATAGTTGTCTTTTCTTATTTTCTTTCCGTGTCCTCTTGTATTTCTGTCATCCCATTTTATCAGATTCTCTCTATCAGTAATTTCTATGCCTTTCATGATTCTGTAAATAGCTATCAAATCTCCTCTCTCTCTTCTTTGCTCTAGTGTCTGTAGTTCAAGTTTTTCTAGTCTCTCTTCATATGATAGTTTTGAGAGTGTTGGTGCCAGTTTTGTAATTGCTCTTTGTATTCTTTCAAGTTTTTTTTATACATTTTTTTGTACTTGGTGACCATATCGTTGCTGCATATTCCAATCTTGGTCTTATCAGGGTGATTAGGATTTTCTTCACCATTTCTTCATCCAGGTATGTAAATGCAACTTTGATTGTTCTTATTAAATTATAAGTTTCTCCAAAAATCTTATTTATATGTTTCTCAGGTGACATATTATTCATAACAATGACTCCCAGGTCCTTCTCATTTTCTACTTTTTTTATTCCTTCTTCTCCCAATTTATATGCTCCTGTTATTCTGTTTTTGCTTTTTCCAAATTCCATTATACTACACTTTTTTGTATTGAACTCCATCTCCCACTTCCTACTCCATTCCTGTACTATATTTAGATCTCTCTGTAGTGATTCACAATCTTCTTCAGTTTCCACTCTTTTCAGTAGTTTTGCATCATCTGCAAAGAAGCTCATATAGCTTTCTATTCCTTCATCCATATCATTAATATATATAGCAAACATTATTGGGGCCAGTACTGTTCCCTGCGGAACACCGCTTATTACTTCATCCCATTTTGAGTGCTGGTTTCTTATCACTACTCTCATTTTTCTTTCTTGCAAAAAGTCTTCCATCCAATTTAGTAGTTTTCCCTGTATTCCTCCTTCAGTTTCTAATTTCTTAAGCAACTTCTTATGTGGTACTTTGTCAAAAGCTTTCTTTAGGTCTAGCAATGCACAGTCCGCCCATCCATCTCTTTCTTGTATTATATCTATTAGCCTTGAATAGAAACATATTAAATTGGTGACGCATGATCGTCCTTGTCTGAATCCAAATTGCCTTGGATTTAACACTTTGTTTTTTTCTAAATATTTTACCCATCTACTTTTGATAATTCTTTCACAAATTTTTGCTATTGTACTTGTTAGAGAGACTGGTCTATAGTTGGTAGGTTCTTCTTTATTTCCTCCTTTATATATAGGTACTATATTTGCTTTTTTCCAATCTTCTGGAACTTTTCCTTCTTTTAAGGAACTGTTTAGTATGCTATGTATTTTGTCTGCCAGTTCATTCCTGCATTCTTTCAGAATCCAGTTTGCTATATCATCTGGTCCATGCGATTTTCTGACATCAAGATTACTCAAGTGTGTCAATATTTCATTCTTTGTTACTTCTATTTCTTTCATAGGGGGGACTTTCTCTTTCCATTCAATCTCTTCAGGTTGTATGTTCTCCCTTGTAAACACTGATTTAAAATGTTTGTTCATAATTTCCGCCATTTCCATTTCCTCAGTGTATTCAACTCCCTCTTGTCTTAATTTCTCCAAGTCTTGTTTGTTTTTCAGTTTATTGTTTACAAATCTGTAGAATAGTTTTGGTTGATCTTTACACTTTTCTATGACATCTTTTTCATATTTTCTCTTTTCCTCTCTGCACGTTTGTACATATTCATTTCTATAACCGGTATATATTTTCCATTTTTCAGGTCTTCTGTCTTTTTTCCATCTGGTCCAGGCTTTGTCTCTTTTGTCTTTTAGCTCCCTACAACTCTTGTTGTACCAGCATTTTACATATTCTTTTTCTTGTTTTTGTCTTGGGACACTTTTCCACTCCTTTTTTGTAAATTTTTGTCAAAATATTCCATTTCTCTTCCACTGTTGTTTCTTCTTTGTATATTTCTTCCCAGTTTTCTTGTTGAAAGAATTCTCTTATTTTATCAAAGTTTGTTTTTTCATACATCATTCTTCCTTTTCTATATTGTTCATTTCTTTTCATATATTTTTCTTCATTAAGTTCCAGTTCAATCAATATGTGGTCACTTTTACTTATTGGTGTTTTATATTCAATCTTGTCCACTATTCTAGGTTCAGATGTAATTATTAAGTCTAGTCTCGATGGTTCTTCTTCATTTCTATACCTGGTGTTCTCCTGTATCCATTGTGTCATTGTATGGTCAGTAATCATCTCAAGTAGAGCGTTTCCCCATGAGCCGTCTCCACCCTTTACTGTCATTTCTTCCCAGCAGATTTCTTTGCAATTAAAGTCGCCCATCATAACTATTCTTCCTCCATCTTCCATTATTTTATTTAATGTTATCTTTGTGTCCTCTAACATATTTTTATGTTCACTCTCCTCCCATGAGGCTGTTTTCGGAGGCACATAATTTATCACAAATTTTCTGCTCTTCTTATCTCTGTCTTCCACTTCTATCATAATCATCTCTACTGTATTCTTTCCATATATGACACCCTTCACGTTTATATCCTTCTTAGTCAGGAACATAACTCCACCCCCTTGCTTTTTCTCTCTGTTTTTAATCCAATAATTATATGCATCATGTCCTACACTGTTGGGTGGTAGTGGGCCTTTTAATTTTGTTTCTACAATTCCCATTACGTCTGGTTCTTTTTCTTTCAAATAATCATTCAGCTCATTCAATCCTGTTATTAATCCATCTATATTTGTGTAAGACACTCTTAGTTTTCTGTCACTTCCATTGTGTTCTCTGTTTCCCTTTTGTTTTTCTCTTGTATGTTGAAATGCCTTAGTTTCATATTCACTACTCTCCAATAGAATCTCTCTTTCTCTGACTCCGTTCTGTTCTCGTTTTTTGTCTTAGCTTCAAGTCTTTTCTTCCTCTCTTTCCTCTTTATTCATTTCCCTTTTTATCCATACCTTTTTATATTGTTCACTTGTTGCTAGTTTCCGTTTTGGACAAGATATTCACTGCCGTCGTTTGTGACCTGAATTTAATCTTAATTGGTCTGGTCTTATCTTTACTATACTTTCCGAGCCTGAATTTTTCCTCAATTTCCTTCATAATTTCTGGTTCATCTTCCTGAACTAATTTTAGTAAACTGCTTACTTTTTCATTTTCCTCATTGGTTCTTGAGGTTCTATCTGGGTT
Organism: Oratosquilla oratoria; assembly: GCF_046742065.1. NCBI lineage: Eukaryota > Metazoa > Arthropoda > Malacostraca > Stomatopoda > Squillidae > Oratosquilla > Oratosquilla oratoria. The sequence goes on along the minus strand of NC_134803.1, from coordinate 20,198,459 downwards.
ATGTTTCTCTTCCATTCCTAATATAATTATACATTTCTTTTTGTCAGCTAAGTCTCTTACTATATTCTCCTTCTGTCTCATCACTTTAATAACTGAGTCTTCAGTTTCTCTCATTTGCTGTTTAATTATATCAGTAAATGCAACTTTACTGTTTTCTTTTATCGACTTCCATCCCTCTCTGTTTTCTTTACTATTCCTCTTCAATTCCTCATTCTCCACCTTTACTTCTTTTAACTGTCTTTTCAGGTTTTCTATTTCATCAGTTAAGTTTTTGTTCGCCTTCTCTAGTTCTTCCAATTTTTCAACCCTCCGTATAATATTGTTAACATGACCGAACCTACGCTCCAAGTCCTCGATCATCTTATCGACCTTCTCTTCTAGTCTTGTCAGTCTGTGTCCCCCCCACCCTCTTTAAATCCCTGGAAAATATTCTCATCACTTTTTACTGTATTGTTCTTATCTATACTTCTAATCTTTACATTTTTATTAGACATTTCATCGTCGTCGGGTGGCCGTTTGTTTACCTTTCGCCTGTCTGTCTGGGCCAAGTCTACTCCTTCCTCATTTCCTTCAGTAATCCCTCCCCTTCTCCTCTTTCCCTACTTTCCTACTACCCCACGAGCAATTTCCCCCCACCCTGTAAATACAATAGGCACTTCTCTTTGCGTTGGGATCCACAATACTTCAATTTTCTTCAGAACGTCTTCTAAGCCGTCCGTTCGTTGAAGTGTGTATTTACCTAGTTGTATTTACCTAGTTGTATTTTACGGGAAGGGGAGCTATGCTCGTGGGGTCCCGTCTTCATTTCTCACTTTATCTAAACAATTTTTAAATTCATGTATTGTTTTTGCACACACCACTTTCTCATCTAACTTGTTCCAACTGTCTATTACTCTGTGAGGAAAGCTGTTCTTTTTCAAATCTCTTCTATAGCTGTCTTTTTTTATTTTCTTTCCGTGTCCTCTTGTATTTCTGTCATCCCATTTTATCAGATTCTCTCTATCAGTAATTTCTATGCCTTTCATGATTCTGTAAATAGCTATCAAATCTCCTCTCTCTCTTCTTTGCTCTAGTGTCTGTAGTTCAAGTTTTTGTAGTCTCTCTTCATATGATAGTTTTGAGTGTGTTGGTGCCAGTTTTGTAATTGCTCTTTGTATTCTTTCAAGTTTTTTTATACATTTTTTTGTACTTGGTGACCATATCGTTGCTGCATATTCCAATCTTGGTCTTATCAGGGTGATTAGGATTTTCCTCACCATTTCTTCATCCAGTTATGTAAATGCCACTTTGATTGTTCTTATTAAATTATAAGTTTCTCCAAAAATCTTATTTATATGTTTCTCAGGTGACATATTATTCATAACAATGACTCCCAGGTCCTTCTCATTTTCTACTTTTTTTATTCCTTCTTCTCCCAAATTATATGATCCTGTTATTCTGTTTTTGCTTTTTCCAAATTCCATTATACTACACTTTTTTGTATTGAACTCCATCTCCCACTTCCTACTCCATTCCTGTACTTTATTTAGATCTCTCTGTAGTGATTCACAATCTTCTTCAGTTTTCACTCTTTTCAGTAGTTTTGCATCATCTGCAAAGAAGCTCATATAGCTTTCAATTCCTTCATCCATATCATTAATATATATAGCAAACATTATTGGGGCCAGAACTGTTCCCTGCGGGACACCGCTTATTACTTCATTCCATTTTGAGTGCTGGTTTCTTATCACTACTCTCATTTTTCTTTCTTGCAAAAAGTCTTCCATCCAATTTAGTAATTTACCTTGTATTCCTCCTTCAGATTCTAGTTTCTTAAGTAACTTCTTATGTGGTACTTTGTCAAAAGCTTTTTTTAGGTCTAGAAATGCACAATCAGCCCATCCATCTCTTTCTTGTATTATATCTATTAGCCTTGAATAGAAACATATTAAATTGGTGACGCATGATCGTCCTTGTCTGAATCCAAATTGCCTTGGATTTAGTACGTTGTTTTTTTCCAAGTATTTTACCCATCTATTTTTGATAATTCTTTCACAAATTTTTGCTATTGTACTTGTTAGAGAGACTGGTCTATAGTTGGTAGGTTCTTCTTTATTTCCTCCTTTATATATAGGTACTATATTTGCTTTTTTCCAATCTTCTGGAACTTTTCCTTCTTTCAAGGAACTGCTTATTATGCTATGTATTTTGTCTGCCAGTTCATTCCTGCATTCTTTCAGAATCCAGTTTGCTATTTCATCTGGTCCATGCGATTTTCTGACATCAAGATTACTCAAGTGTATCAATATTTCATTCTTTGATACTTCTATTTCTTCTATAGGGGGGACTTTCTCTTTCCATTCAATCTCTTCAGGTTGTATGTTCTCCCTTGTAAACACTGATTTAAAAGGTTTGTTCATAATTTCCGCCATTTCCATTTTCTCAGTGTATTCAACTCCCCCTTGTCTTAATTTCTCCAAGTCCTGTTTGTTTTTCAGTTTATTGTTTACAAATCTGTAGAATAGTTTTGGTTGATCTTTACATTTTTCTATGACGTCTTTTTCATATTTTCTCTTTTCCTCTCTGCACGTTTGTACATATTCATTTCTATAACCGGTATATATTTTCCATTTTTCAGGTCTGTCTTTTTTCCATCTGGTCCAGGCTTTGTCTCTTTTGTCTTTTAACTCCCTACAACTTTTGTTGTACCAGCATTTTACATATTCTTTTTCTTGTTTTTGTCTTGGGACATACTTTTCCACTCCTTTTTTGTAAATTTTTGTCAAAATATTCCATTTCTCTTCCACTGATGTTTCTTCTTTGTATATTTCTTCCCAGTTTTCTTGTTGAAAGAATTCTCTTATTTTATCAAAGTTTGTTTTTTCATACATCATTCTTCCTTTTCTATATTGTTCATTTCTTTTCATATATTTTTCTTCATTAAGTTCCAGTTCAATCAATATGTGGTCACTTTTACCTATTGGTGTTTTATATTCAATCTTGTCCACTATTCTAGGTTCAGATGTAATTAATAAGCCTAGTCTCGATGGTTCTTCTTCATTTCTATACCTAGTGTTCTCCTATATCCATTGTGTCATTGTGTGGTCAATAATCATCTCAAGTAGAGTGTTTCCCCATGAGTCGTCTCCACCCTTTACTGTCATTTCTTCCCAATTAAAGTCGCCCATCATAACTATTCTTCCTCCATCTTCCATTATTTTATTTAATGTTATCTTTGTGTCCTCTAACATACTTTTATGTTCACTCTCCTCCCATGAGGCTGTTTTTGGAGGCACATAATTGATCACAAATTTTCTGCTCTTCTTATCTCTGTCTTCCACTTCTATCATAATCATCTCTACTGTATTCTTTCCATATATGACACCTTTCACGTTTATATCCTTCTTAGTCAGGAACATAACTCCACCCCCTTGCTTTTTCTCTCTGTTTCTAATCCAATAATTGTATGCATCATGTCCTGCACTGTTGGGTGGTAGTGGGCCTTTTAATTTTGTTTCTACAATTCCCATTATGTCCGGTTCTTTTTCCTTCAAATAATCATTCAGCTCATTCAATCCTGTTATTAATCCATCTATATTTGTGTAAGACACTCTTAGTTTTCTGCCACATCCATTGTGTTCTCTGTTTCCCTTATGTTTTTCTTTTGTATGTCGAACTTCCTTAGTTTCATGTTCACTACTCTCCAATAGAATCTCTCTTTCTCTGACTCCGTTCTGTTCTCGATTTTTGCCTTAGCTTCCAGTCTTTTCTGCTTTTCTTCCTCTCTTTCCTCTTTATTCATTTCCCTTTTTATCCATATCTTTTTATATTGTTCACTTGTTGCTAGTTTCCCTGTTTTGGATAAGATATTCTCTGCCGTTGTTTGTGACTTGAATTTAATCTTAATTGGTCTGGTCTTGTCTGTGCTATACTTTCCGAGTCTAAATTTCTCTTCGATTTGTTTCATAATTTCTGGTTCATCTTCCTGAACTGATTCTAGTAATTGGCTTACTTTTTCATTTTCCTCTTTGATTCTTGTGGTTCTATCTGTGTTGTGTTTCTCTTCCATTCCTAATATAATTATATATTTCTTCTTGTCTGCTAAATCTCTTACTATATTCTCCTTTTGTCTCATCACTTTAATAACTGAGTCTTCAGTATGTTCTTTCAATTGCTGTTTGACTATGTCAGTGAATGAAACCTTATTTCCTTCTTGGGTTGTTTTCCAATTCTTAGTTTCTTTAGCTATTGTCTCTCTGTTTTCTTTACTATTCTTCTTCAATTCCTCATTCTCCACCTTTACTTCTCTTAACTGTCTTTTTAGGTCTTCTATTTCATCAGTTAAGTTTTTGTTCGCCTTCTCTAGTTCTTCCAATTTTTCAACCCTTTGTAAAATGGTGTTCATATGACCTAACCTACTCTCCAAGTCCTCGATCACCTTATCAACCTTCTCCTCTAGTCTTGTCAGTCGGGGGGGGTTTGTGTCCCCCCCACCCTCTTTAAATCCCTTGAAAATATTCTCATCACTTTCTACTGTATTGCTCTTATCTATGCTTCTAATCTTTACATTTTTATTAGACATTTCATCATCGCTCAGCTGATCGGGGGGTCTTTTGTTTACCTTTCGCTTGTCTGCCTGGGCCAAGCCTACTCCCTCCTCATTTCCTTCCATTTCCCTCAGTAATCCCTCCCCTTTTCCTCTTTCCCTACTTTCCCACTACTCAACGAGCAATTTCCCCCCACCCTGTAAAAACACTAGGCACTTCTCTTTGCGTTGGGATCCACAGACTTCAGTTTTCTTCAGAACGTCTTCTAAGCCGTCCATTCGTTGAAGTGTATTTACCTAGTTGTATTTACCTAGTTGTATTTTACGGGAAGGGGAGCTATGCTCGTGGGGTCCCGTCTTCATATCTCATTTTATCTAAACTATTTTTAAATTCATGTATTGTTTTTGCACACACCACTTTCTCATCTAACTTGTTCCAACTGTCTATTACTCTGTGAGGAAAGCTGTTCTTTTTCAAATCTCTTCTATAGTTGTCTTTTCTTATTTTCTTTCCGTGTCCTCTTGTATTTCTGTCATCCCATTTTATCAGATTCTCTCTATCAGTAATTTCTATGCCTTTCATGATTCTGTAAATAGCTATCAAATCTCCTCTCTCTCTTCTTTGCTCTAGTGTCTGTAGTTTAAGTTTTTGTAGTCTCTCTTCATATGATAATTTTGAGTGTTGGTGCCAATTTTGTAATTGCTCTTTGTATTCTTTCAAGTTTTTTTATACATTTTTTTGTACTTGGTGACCATATCGTTGCTGCATATTCCAATCTTGGTCTTATCAGGGTGATTAGGATTTTCCTCACCATTTCTTCATCCAGGTATGTAAATGCCACTTTGATTGTTCTTATTAAATTATAAGTTTCTCCAAAAATCTTATTTATATGTTTCTCAGGTGACATATTATTCATAACAATGACTCCCAGGTCCTTCTCATTTTCTACTTTTTTTATTCCTTCTTCTCCCAAATTATATGATCCTGTTATTCTGTTTTTGCTTTTTCCAAATTCCATTATACTACACTTTTTTGTATTGAACTCCATCTCCCACTTCCTACTCCATTCTTGTACTTTATTTAGATCTCTCTGTAGTGATTCACAATCTTCTTCAGTTTTCACTCTTTTCAGTAGTTTTGCATCATCTGCAAAGAAGCTCATATAGCTTTCAATTTTTTTCATCCATATCATTAATATATATAGCAAACATTATTGGGGCCAGAACTGTTCCCTGCGGGACACCGCTTATTACTTCATTCCATTTTGAGTGCTGGTCTCTTATCACTACTCTCATTTTTCTTTCTTGCAAAAAGTCTTCCATCCAATTTAGCAATTTACCTTGTATTCCTCCTTCATATTCTAATTTCTTAAGCAACTTCTTATGTGGTACTTTGTCAAAAGCTTTTTTTAGGTCTAGAAATGCACAATCAGCCCATCCATCTCTTTCTTGTATTATATCTATTAGCCTTGAATAGAAACATATTAAATTGGTGACGCATGATCGTCCTTGTCTGAATCCAAATTGCCTTGGATTTAGTACGTTGTTTTTTTCCAAGTATTTTACCCATCTACTTTTGATAATTCTTTCACAAATTTTTGCTATTGTACTTGTTAGAGAGACTGGTCTATAGTTGGTAGGTTCTTCTTTATTTCCTCCTTTATATATAGGTACTATATTTGCTTTTTTCCAATCTTCTGGAACTTTTCCTTCTTTTAAGGAACTGCTTATTATGCTATGTATTTTGTCTGCCAGTTCATTCCTGCATTCTTTCAGAATCCAGTTTGCTATTTCATCTGGCCCATGCGATTTTCTGACATCAAAATTACCCAAGTGTGTCAATATTTCAGTCTTTGTTACTTCTATTTCTTCCATAGGGGGGACTTTTTCCTTCCACTCAATCTCTTCAGGTTGTATATTTTCCCTTGTAAACACTGATTTAAAATGTTTGTTCATAATTTCTGCCACTTCCATTTCCTCAGTGTATTCAACTCCTCCTTGTCTTAATTTCTCCAAGTCTTGTCTGTTTTTCAGTTTATTGTTTACAAATCTGTAGAATAGTTTTGGTTGATCTTTACACTTTTCTATAACATCTTTTTCATATTTTCTTTTTTCCTCTCTGCACTTTTGTACATATTCATTTCTATAACCAGTATATATTTTCCATTTTTCAGGTCTTCTGTCTTTTTTCCATCTGGTCCAGGCTTTGTCTCTTTTGTCTTTTAACTCCCTACAACTTTTGTTGTACCAGCATTTTACATATTCTTTTTCTTGTTTTTGTCTTGGGACATACTTTTCCACTCCTTTTTTGTAAATTTTTGTCAAAATATTCCATTTCTCTTCCACTGATGTTTCTTCTTTGTATATTTCTTCCCAGTTTTCTTGTTGGAAGAATTCTCTTATTTTATCAAAGTTTGTTTTTTCATACATCATTCTTCCTTTTCTATATTGTTCATTTCTTTTCATATATTTTTCTTCATTAAGTTCCAGTTCAATCAATATGTGGTCACTTTTACCTATTGGTGTTTTATATTCAATCTTGTCCACTATTCTAGGTTCAGATGTAATTATTAAGTCTAGCCTCGATGGTTCTTCTTCATTTCTATACCTAGTGTTCTCTTGTATCCATTGTGTCATTGAATGGTCAGTAATCATCTCAAGTAGAGCATTTCCCCATGAGTCATCACCACTCTTTACTGTCATTTCTTCCCAGCAGATTTCTTTGCAATTAAAGTCGCCCATCATAACTATTCTTCCTCCGTCTTCCATTATTTTAGTTAATGCTATCTTTGTGTCCTTTAACATACTTTTATGTTCACTCTCCTCCCATGAGGCTGTTTTCGGAGGCACATAATTGATCACAAATTTTCTGCTCTTCTTATCTCTGTCTTCCACTTCTATCATAATCATCTCTACTGTATTTTTTCCATATATGACACCTTTCACGTTTATATCCTTCTTAGTCAGGAACATAACTCCACCCCCTTGCTTTTTCTCTCTGTTTCTAATCCAATAATTGTATGCATCATGTCCTACACTGTTGGGTGGTAGTGGGCCTTTTAATTTTGTTTCTACAATTCCCATTATGTCCGGTTCATTTTCTTTCAAATAATCATTCAGTTCATTCAATCCTGTTATCAATCCATCTATATTTGTGTAAGACGCTCTTAGTTTTCTGCCACTTCCATTGTGTTCTCTGTTTCCCTTATGTTTTTCTTTAGTATGTCGAACTGCTTTATTTTCATGTTCACTACTCTCCAATAGAATCTCTCTTTCTCTGACTCCGTTCTTTCCTCGTTTTTTGCCTTAGCTTCAAGTCTTTTCTGCTTTTCTGCCTCTCTTTCCTCCTTATTCATTTCTCTTTTTATCCATACCTTTTTATATTGGTCATTTGTTGCTAGTTTCCCTGTTTTGGATAGAATTTTCTCTGCCGTTGTTTGTGACCTGAATTTAATCTTAATTGGTCTGGTCTTATCTGTACTATATTTTCCGAGTCTGAATTTTTCCTCAATTTCCTTTATAATTTCTGGTTCATCTTCCTGGACTAATTTTAATAAACTGCTTACTCTTTCATTTTCCTCCTTGATTCTTGCGGTTCTCTCTGGGTTATGTTTCTCTTCCATTCCTAATATAATTATACATTTCTTTTTGTCAGCTAATTCTCTTACTATATTCTCCTTCTGTCTCATCACTTTAATAACTGAGTCTTCATTATGTTCTTTCAATTGCTGTTTGACTATGTCAGTGAATGAAACCTTATTCCCTTCTTGGGTTGTTCTCCAATTTTTAGCTTCTTTAGCTATTTTCTCTCTGTTTTCATTACTATTCTTCTTCAATTTCTCATTCTCCTCCTTTACATTTCCTAACTGTCTTTTTAGGTCCTCTATTTCTTCAGTTAAGTTTCTGTTTGCCTTCTCTAGTTGTTCCAACCTTTCAATTCTCTGGAAAATGGAGTCAACATTACCTAACTTACGTTCCAAGTCCTCGATCACCTTATCAACTCTCTCCTCTAGTCTTATCAGTCGGGGGGGGGGGGGGGGTTTTGTCCCCCACCCTCTTTAAATCCCTGGAACATATTCTCGTCACTTTCTACTGTATTGCTCCTCTCTATACTTCTAATCTTTACATTTTTATTAGACATTTCATCATCACTCAGTCTTTTGTTTACCTTTCGCTTGTCTGGCTGGGCCAAGTCTACTCCCTCCTCATTTCCTTCCATTTCCCTCAGTAATCCCTCCCCTTTTCCTCTTTCCCTACTTTCCCACTAATCCACGAGCAATTTCCCCCCCACCCTGTAAAAACACTAGGCACTTCTCTTTGCGTTGGGATCCACAGACTTCAGTTTTCTTCAGAACGTCAGCCAAGCCGTCCATTCGCTGAAGTGTGTATTACCTAGTTGTACCTAGTTGTATTTACCTAGTTGTATTTTACGGGAAGGGGAGCTATGCTCGTGGGGTCCCGTCTTCATATCTCATTTTATCTAAACTATTTTTAAATTCATGTATTGATTTTGCACACACCACTTTCTCATCTAACTTGTTCCAACTGTCTATTGCTCTGTGAGGAAAGCTGTTCTTTTTAAAATCTCTTCTATAGCTGTCTTTTTTTATTTTCTTTCCGTGTCCTCTTGTATTTCTGTCATCCCATTTTATCAGATTCTCTCTATCAGTAATTTCTATGCCTTTCATGATTCTGTAAATAGCTATCAAATCTCCTCTCTCTCTTCTTTGCTCTAGTGTCTGTAGTTTAAGTTTTTGTAGTCTCTCTTCATATGATAGTTTTGAGAGTGTTGGTGCCAGTTTTGTAATTGCTCTTTGTATTCTTTCAAGTTTTTTTATACATTTTTTTGTACTTGGTGACCATATCGTTGCTGCATATTCCAATCTTGGTCTTATCAGGGTGATTAGGATTTTCCTCACCATTTCTTCATCCAGGTATGTAAATGCCACTTTAATTGTTCTTATTAAATTATAAGTTTCTCCAAAAATCTTATTTATTTGTTTCTCAGGTGACATATTATTCATAACAATGACTCCCAGGTCCTTCTCATTTTCTACTTTTTTTATTCCTTCTTCTCCCAAATTATATGATCCTGTTATTCTGTTTTTGCTTTTTCCAAATTCCATTATACTACACTTTTTTGTATTGAACTCCATCTCCCACTTCCTACTCCATTCTTGTACTTTATTTAGATCTCTCTGTAGTGATTCACAATCTTCTTCAGTTTTCACTCTTTTCAGTAATTTTGCATCATCTGCAAAGAAGCTCATATAGCTTTCAATTCCTTCATCCATATCATTAATATATATAGCAAACATTATTGGGGCCAGAACTGTTCCCTGCGGGACACCGCTTATTACTTCATTCCATTTTGAGTGCTGATCTCTTATCACTACTCTCATTTTTCTTTCTTGCAAAAAGTCTTCCATCCAATTTAGCAATTTACCTTGTATTCCTCCTTCATATTCTAATTTCTTAAGCAACTTCTTATGTGGTACTTTGTCAAAAGCTTTTTTTAGGTCTAGAAATGCACAATCAGCCCATCCATCTCTTTCTTGTATTATATCTATTAGCCTTGAATAGAAACATATTAAATTGGTGACGCATGATCGTCCTTGTCTGAATCCAAATTGCCTTGGATTTAGTACGTTGTTTTTTTCCAAGTATTTTACCCATCTACTTTTGATAATTCTTTCACATATTTTTGCTATTGTACTTGTTAGAGAGACTGGTCTATAGTTGGTAGGTTCTTCTTTATTTCCTCCTTTATATATAGGTACTATATTTGCTTTTTTCCAATCTTCTGGAACTTTTCCTTCTTTTAAGGAACTGCTTATTATGCTATGTATTTTGTCTGCCAGTTCATTCCTGCATTCTTTCAGAATCCAGTTTGCTATTTCATCTGGCCCATGCGATTTTCTGACATCAAAATTACCCAAGTGTGTCAATATTTCATTCTTTGTTACTTCTATTTCTTCCATAGGGGGGGACTTTTTCCTTCCACTCAATCTCTTCAGGTTGTATATTTTCCCTTGTAAACACTGATTTAAAATGTTTGTTCATAATTTCTGCCATTTCCATTTCCTCAGTGTATTCAACTCCTCCTTGTCTTAATTTCTCTAAGTCTTGTTTGTTTTTCAGTTTATTGTTTACAAATCTGTAGAATAGTTTTGGTTGATCTTTACACTTTTCTATAACATCTTTTTCATATTTTCTTTTTTCCTCTCTGCACTTTTGTACATATTCATTTCTATAACCAGTATATATTTTCCATTTTTCAGGTCTTCTGTCTTTTTTCCATCTGTTCCAGGCTTTGTCTCTTTTGTCCTTTAACTCCCTACAACTTTTGTTGTACCAGCATTTTACATATTCTTTTTCTTGTTTTTGTCTTGGGACATACTTTTCCACTCCTTTTTTGTAAATTTTTGTCAAAATATTCCATTTCTCTTCCACTGATGTTTCTTCTTTGTATATTTCTTCCCAGTTTTCTTGTTGGAAGAATTCTCTTATTTTATCAAAGTTTGTTTTTTCATACATCATTCTTCCTTTTCTATATTGTTCATTTCTTTTCATATATTTTTCTTCATTAAGTTCCAGTTCAATCAATATGTGGTCACTTTTACCTATTGGTGTTTTATATTCAATCTTGTCCACTATTCTAGGTTCAGATGTAATTATTAAGTCTAGCCTCGATGGTTCTTCTTCATTTCTATACCTAGTGTTCTCTTGTATCCATTGTGTCATTGAATGGTCAGTAATCATCTCAAGTAGAGCATTTCCCCATGAGTCATCACCACTCTTTACTGTCATTTCTTCCCAGCAGATTTCTTTGCAATTAAAGTCGCCCATCATAACTATTCTTCCTCCGTCTTCCATTATTTTAGTTAATGCTATCTTTGTGTCCTTTAACATACTTTTATGTTCACTCTCCTCCCATGAGGCTGTTTTCGGAGGCACATAATTGATCACAAATTTTCTGCTCTTCTTATCTCTGTCTTCCACTTCTATCATAATCATCTCTACTGTATTTTTTCCATATATGACACCTTTCACGTTTATATCCTTCTTAGTCAGGAACATAACTCCACCCCCTTGCTTTTTCTCTCTGTTTCTAATCCAATAATTGTATGCATCATGTCCTACACTGTTGGGTGGTAGTGGGCCTTTTAATTTTGTTTCTACAATTCCCATTATGTCCGGTTCATTTTCTTTCAAATAATCATTCAGTTCATTCAATCCTGTTATCAATCCATCTATATTTGTGTAAGACGCTCTTAGTTTTCTGCCACTTCCATTGTGTTCTCTGTTTCCCTTATGTTTTTCTTTAGTATGTCGAACTGCTTTATTTTCATGTTCACTACTCTCCAATAGAATCTCTCTTTCTCTGACTCCGTTCTTTCCTCGTTTTTTGCCTTAGCTTCAAGTCTTTTCTGCTTTTCTGCCTCTCTTTCCTCCTTATTCATTTCTCTTTTTATCCATACCTTTTTATATTGGTCATTTGTTGCTAGTTTCCCTGTTTTGGATAGAATTTTCTCTGCCGTTGTTTGTGACCTGAATTTAATCTTAATTGGTCTGGTCTTATCTGTACTATATTTTCCGAGTCTGAATTTTTCCTCAATTTCCTTTATAATTTCTGGTTCATCTTCCTGGACTAATTTTAATAAACTGCTTACTCTTTCATTTTCCTCCTTGATTCTTGCGGTTCTCTCTGGGTTATGTTTCTCTTCCATTCCTAATATAATTATACATTTCTTTTTGTCAGCTAATTCTCTTACTATATTCTCCTTCTGTCTCAACACTTTAATAACTGAGTCTTCATTATGTTCTTTCAATTGCTGTTTGACTATGTCAGTGAATGAAACCTTATTCCCTTCTTGGGTTGTTCTCCAATTTTTAGCTTCTTTAGCTATTTTCTCTCTGTTTTCATTACTATTCTTCTTCAATTTCTCATTCTCCTCCTTTACATTTCCTAACTGTCTTTTTAGGTCCTCTATTTCTTCAGTTAAGTTTCTGTTTGCCTTCTCTAGTTGTTCCAACCTTTCAATTCTCTGGAAAATGGAGTCAACATTACCTAACTTACGTTCCAAGTCCTCGATCACCTTATCAACTCTCTCCTCTAGTCTTATCAGTCGGGGGGGGGGTTGTGTCCCCCCACCCTCTTTAAATCCCTGGAACATATTCTCGTCACTTTCTACTGTATTGCTCCTCTCTATACTTCTAATCTTTACATTTTTATTAGACATTTCATCATCACTCAGTCTTTTGTTTACCTTTCGCTTGTCTGGCTGGGCCAAGTCTACTCCCTCCTCATTTCCTTCCATTTCCCTCAGTAATCCCTCCCCTTTTCCTCTTTCCCTACTTTCCCACTAATCCACGAGCAATTTCCCCCCCACCCTGTAAAAACACTAGGCACTTCTCTTTGCGTTGGGATCCACAGACTTCAGTTTTCTTCAGAACGTCATCCAAGCCGTCCATTCGCTGAAGTGTGTATTTACCTAGTTGTATTTACCTAGTTGTATTTTACGGGAAGGGGAGCTATGCTCGTGGGGTCCCGTCTTCATATCTCATTTTATCTAAACTATTTTTAAATTCATGTATTGATTTTGCACACACCACTTTCTCATCTAACTTGTTCCAACTGTCTATTGCTCTGTGAGGAAAGCTGTTCTTTTTAAAATCTCTTCTATAGCTGTCTTTTTTTATTTTCTTTCCGTGTCCTCTTGTATTTCTGTCATCCCATTTTATCAGATTCTCTCTATCAGTAATTTCTATGCCTTTCATGATTCTGTAAATAGCTATCAAATCTCCTCTCTCTCTTCTTTGCTCTAGTGTCTGTAGTTTAAGTTTTTGTAGTCTCTCTTCATATGATAGTTTTGAGAGTGTTGGTGCCAGTTTTGTAATTGCTCTTTGTATTCTTTCAAGTTTTTTTTATACATTTTTTTGTACTTGGTGACCATATCGTTGCTGCATATTCCAATCTTGGTCTTATCAGGGTGATTAGGATTTTCCTCACCATTTCTTCATCCAGGTATGTAAATGCCACTTTAATTGTTCTTATTAAATTATAAGTTTCTCCAAAAATCTTATTTATATGTTTCTCAGGTGACATATTATTCATAACAATGACTCCCAGGTCCTTCTCATTTTCTACTTTTTTTATTCCTTCTTCTCCCAAATTATATGATCCTGTTATTCTGTTTTTGCTTTTTCCAAATTCCATTATACTACACTTTTTTGTATTGAACTCCATCTCCCACTTCCTACTCCATTCTTGTACTTTATTTAGATCTCTCTGTAGTGATTCACAATCTTCTTCAGTTTTCACTCTTTTCAGTAGTTTTGCATCATCTGCAAAGAAGCTCATATAGCTTTCAATTCCTTCATCCATATCATTAATATATATAGCAAACATTATTGGGGCCAGAACTGTTCCCTGCGGGACACCGCTTATTACTTCATTCCATTTTGAGTGCTGATCTCTTATCACTACTCTCATTTTTCTTTCTTGCAAAAAGTCTTCCATCCAATTTAGCAATTTACCTTGTATTCCTCCTTCATATTCTAATTTCTTAAGCAACTTCTTATGTGGTACTTTGTCAAAAGCTTTTTTTAGGTCTAGAAATGCACAATCAGCCCATCCATCTCTTTCTTGTATTATATCTATTAGCCTTGAATAGAAACATATTAAATTGGTGACGCATGATCGTCCTTGTCTGAATCCAAATTGCCTTGGATTTAGTACGTTGTTTTTTTCCAAGTATTTTACCCATCTACTTTTGATAATTCTTTCACATATTTTTGCTATTGTACTTGTTAGAGAGACTGGTCTATAGTTGGTAGGTTCTTCTTTATTTCCTCCTTTATATATAGGTACTATATTTGCTTTTTTCCAATCTTCTGGAACTTTTCCTTCTTTTAAGGAACTGCTTATTATGCTATGTATTTTGTCTGCCAGTTCATTCCTGCATTCTTTCAGAATCCAGTTTGCTATTTCATCTGGCCCATGCGATTTTCTGACATCAAAATTACCCAAGTGTGTCAATATTTCATTCTTTGTTACTTCTATTTCTTCCATAGGGGGGACTTTTTCCTTCCACTCAATCTCTTCAGGTTGTATATTTTCCCTTGTAAACACTGATTTAAAATGTTTGTTCATAATTTCTGCCATTTCCATTTCCTCAGTGTATTCAACTCCTCCTTGTCTTAATTTCTCTAAGTCTTGTTTGTTTTTCAGTTTATTGTTTACAAATCTGTAGAATAGTTTTGGTTGATCTTTACACTTTTCTATAACATCTTTTTCATATTTTCTTTTTTCCTCTCTGCACTTTTGTACATATTCATTTCTATAACCAGTATATATTTTCCATTTTTCAGGTCTTCTGTCTTTTTTTCCATCTGTTCCAGGCTTTGTCTCTTTTGTCCTTTAACTCCCTACAACTTTTGTTGTACCAGCATTTTACATATTCTTTTTCTTGTTTTTGTCTTGGGACATACTTTTCCACTCCTTTTTTTGTAAATTTTTGTCAAAATATTCCATTTCTCTTCCACTGATGTTTCTTCTTTGTATATTTCTTCCCAGTTTTCTTGTTGGAAGAATTCTCTTATTTTATCAAAGTTTGTTTTTTCATACATCATTCTTCCTTTTCTATATTGTTCATTTCTTTTCATATATTTTTCTTCATTAAGTTCCAGTTCAATCAATGTGGTCACTTTTACCTATTGGTGTTTTATATTCAATCTTGTCCACTATTCTAGGTTCAGATGTAATTATTAAGTCTAGCCTCGATGGTTCTTCTTCATTTCTATACCTAGTGTTCTCTTGTATCCATTGTGTCATTGAATGGTCAGTAATCATCTCAAGTAGAGCATTTCCCCATGAGTCATCACCACTCTTTACTGTCATTTCTTCCCAGCAGATTTCTTTGCAATTAAAGTCGCCCATCATAACTATTCTTCCTCCGTCTTCCATTATTTTAGTTAATGCTATCTTTGTGTCCTTTAACATACTTTTATGTTCACTCTCCTCCCATGAGGCTGTTTTCGGAGGCACATAATTGATCACAAATTTTCTGCTCTTCTTATCTCTGTCTTCCACTTCTATCATAATCATCTCTACTGTATTTTTTCCATATATGACACCTTTCACGTTTATATCCTTCTTAGTCAGGAACATAACTCCACCCCCTTGCTTTTTCTCTCTGTTTCTA
Source organism: Oratosquilla oratoria (assembly GCF_046742065.1). NCBI lineage: Eukaryota > Metazoa > Arthropoda > Malacostraca > Stomatopoda > Squillidae > Oratosquilla > Oratosquilla oratoria. The sequence goes on along the minus strand of NC_134803.1, from coordinate 20,182,727 downwards.
ATCCAATAATTGTATGCATCATGTCCTACACTGTTGGGTGGTAGTGGGCCTTT
>NC_134803.1:20095174-20177674 GCF_046742065.1 Oratosquilla oratoria | reverse complement strand
CAAGATTGAATATAAAACACCAATAGGTAAAAGTGACCACATATTGATTGAACTGGAACTTAATGAAGAAAAATATATGAAAAGAAATGAACAATATAGAAAAGCAAGAATGATGTATGAAAAAACAAACTTTGATAAAATAAGAGAATTCTTCCAACAAGAAAACTGGGAAGAAATATACAAAGAAGAAACATCAGTGGAAGAGAAATGGAATATTTTGACAAAAATTTACAAAAAAGGAGTGGAAAAGTATGTCCCAAGACAAAAACAAGAAAAAGAATATGTAAAATGCTGGTACAACAAAAGTTGTAGGGAGTTAAAAGACAAAAGAGACAAAGCCTGGACCAGATGGAAAAAAGACAGAAGACCTGAAAAATGGAAAATATATACTGGTTATAGAAATGAATATGTACAAAAGTGCAGAGAGGAAAAAAGAAAATATGAAAAACATGTTATAGAAAAGTGTAAAGATCAACCAAAACTATTCTACAGATTTGTAAACAATAAACTGAAAAACAAACAAGACTTGGAGAAATTAAGACAAGGAGGAGTTGAATACACTGAGGAAATGGAAATGGCAGAAATTATGAACAAACATTTTAAATCAGTGTTTACAAGGGAAAATATACAACCTGAAGAGATTGAGTGGAAAGAAAAAGTCCCCCCTATGGAAGAAATAGAAGTAACAAAGAATGAAATATTGACACACTTGGGTAATTTTGATGTCAGAAAATCGCATGGACCAGATGAAATAGCAAACTGGATTCTGAAAGAATGCAGGAATGAACTGGCAGACAAAATACATAGCATAATAAGCAGTTCCTTAAAAGAAGGAAAAGTTCCAGAAGATTGGAAAAAAGCAAATATAGTACCTATATATAAAGGAGGAAATAAAGAAGAACCTACCAACTATAGACCAGTCTCTCTAACAAGTATAATAGCAAAAATTTGTGAAAGAATTATCAAAAGTAGATGGGTAAAATACTTGGAAAAAAACAACGTACTAAATCCAAGGCAATTTGGATTCAGACAAGGACGATCATGCGTCACCAATTTAATATGTTTCTATTCAAGGCTAATAGATATAATACAAGAAAGAGATGGATGGGCTGATTGTGCATTTCTAGACCTAAAAAAAGCTTTTGACAAAGTACCACATAAGAAGTTGCTTAAGAAATTAGAATATGAAGGAGGAATACAAGGTAAATTGCTAAATTGGATGGAAGACTTTTTGCAAGAAAGAAAAATGAGAGTAGTGATAAGAGATCAGCACTCAAAATGGAATGAAGTAATAAGCGGTGTCCCGCAGGGAACAGTTCTGGCCCCAATAATGTTTGCTATATATATTAATGATATGGATGAAGGAATTGAAAGCTATATGAGCTTCTTTGCAGATGATGCAAAACTACTGAAAAGAGTGAAAACTGAAGAAGATTGTGAATCACTACAGAGAGATCTAAATAAAGTACAAGAATGGAGTAGGAAGTGGGAGATGGAGTTCAATACAAAAAAGTGTAGTATAATGGAATTTGGAAAAAGCAAAAACAGAATAACAGGATCATATAATTTGGGAGAAGAAGGAATAAAAAAAGTAGAAAATGAGAAGGACCTGGGAGTCATTGTTATGAATAATATGTCACCTGAGAAACATATAAATAAGATTTTTGGAGAAACTTATAATTTAATAAGAACAATCAAAGTGGCATTTACATACCTGGATGAAGAAATGGTGAGGAAAATCCTAATCACCCTGATAAGACCAAGATTGGAATATGCAGCAACGATATGGTCACCAAGTACAAAAAAATGTATAAAAAAACTTGAAAGAATACAAAGAGCAATCACAAAACTGGCACCAACACTCTCAAAACTATCATATGAAGAGAGACTACAAAAACTTAAACTACAGACACTAGAGCAAAGAAGAGAGAGAGGAGATTTGATAGCTATTTACAGAATCATGAAAGGCATAGAAATTACTGATAGAGAGAATCTGATAAAATGGGATGACAGAAATACAAGAGGACACGGAAAGAAAATAAAAAAAGACAGCTGTAGAAGAGATTTGAAAAAGAACAGCTTTCCTCACAGAGTAATAGACAGTTGGAACAAGTTAGATGAGAAAGTGGTGTGTGCAAAAACAATACATGAATTTAAAAATAGTTTAGATAAAATGAGATATGAAGACGGGACCCCACGAGCATAGCTCCCCTTCCCGTAAAATACAACTAGGTAAATACAACTAGGTAAATACACACACAGAAAAATCTTTAACTTTTCCTAAAGCTTTCTCACATATCTGCCTTACCAAGAAAATCTGACCCACACAACCCATGCCTTTCCTAAACCCACACTGTTCCTCATCAATTACTCCCTCTGTTCCTCTCCTAATCCTCTCAAAACCCATATGCCTTCCCAACTATACTCAACAAACTGATCCCTCTGAAACTACTACACTCATATTTGTCCCGTTTTCCATTGTAAAGCAGAAGGCACTCCAGTCCTCTGGCAATCTACACTCCCTGAGACACACATTAAACCTCACTAGCCAGTCCACTATTATCATACCTCCCTTCTTCAGACACTCTGCATGAAACCCATCTAACCTAGGTGCCTTACCTGCTCTCATTTTTTTCAGAGCTACTTGCAACTCATCTTTTCCTATTTCTCCTCCATTTTCCTCTCCCATCGTTTTCTTAGCGCCTCCCACTGCTACCACCAATCCTTCCCTATCCACCACACTCAACAGCTCTTTAAAATACTCCACCCATTTCCCCCTTACCACTCCTCTTCTATTATCTGTCCATTTGTGTCTTTTACCTTTTCTTCTCTACTTGACTCACCTTCCCTTCTTCTCTTAATTTCCTTCCAAAACATCTTTTTATTGCTTATAAAAAATCTTGTCATACACCTCCCCCATTTTACATCTGCTCTCCATTTTCTTTTGTTTTGCTTATCTTCTTTTTTCTTTATACCTCTCATATTTTTCTCTCATAGAAATAGTCCCACACTAATAGAACACAGAGATCTGTGCAAGGACCCAAGGACCATTTTCACCCAATGCGGGGGCTGCAAGTTTTACACTTGGTGAATCAATTTCTCCAGTTCATTAATATGTTTCCTCCCAGAGGAGACAGATATTGGGATGGTTTGGACAGATGGAAAGAATGCATGAAGAATGATTAGTAAAAGTAGTGTGGAAGGCAGAGGTGGGTGGAGTGAACATGAGGAAGGGAGAATGCAGAAGATAGGGGGAGTGGAGAATGGCTGTGTATGGATGATCCTTTGATGTATGGGAGTGGTTAGGGGATGGGGGGGGGGAGTTAGGGAGTGGCTGTATGTGAATGATATTTTGATGCAGCCCAAAGGGACTTCTCTCCATCTTCGGTATTTCTGCACAAGAGGATGGAGAAGAGGGGTCGCTGATTAAATGAGGCAACCTTGTTGTGGATGTGCTGTGTCCATCTGTGTTGGTTCTGATCCAGGGCAATAGGCAAGATGCAGGGATGACCTGTCATCCAGGAGGACCCAAGATGAGAAGAAGGGAAGGAGGGGTGGTGAATGGGAGTGAAATGGGTGGGGATAAAATTGATGGGAATGGATTTATGCTTTCTGACTTCATGGAATTATGCCTTTTGACTTCAATTATTTCCTTTGTAAGGTGGGAAAAACCCCTTGGTATATGTATTTTTTGTAGTGAGTGGTGGGATGAGAAAGCAAGGAAGGTTGTAGAAGAGAAGAAGCGAGCTTTCACAGATTGGTTACAAAATAGGATGAGAGAATCATATGACTGGTACAAAGAAAAGAAAAGAGAAGTAAAGCATAAGATATAGGAGGCAAAGAGGAGAGCAGATGTGAAATGGGGTAAGAGTATGACAAAACATTTTGAAAGTCATAAAAATATGTTTTACGAAGAAGTTAAGAGAGGAAGACAATGAATCAAGTAGAGAAGAAAAGGTAAAAGTTGCAGATGGAGAGATGATAATGGAAGAGGCAGTAAGAGGAAGATGAGTAGAGTATTTTAGGGAGTTGCTAAATGTGAAGGACAGGAAGGGGAAGGTAGTTGCAGTGGGAAGCACTAAGAAAATGACAATGATGAGTGAGGAAAATGGAAGAGAAATATAGAAAAATGAGGTGAAGGCAATTGTTAACATGATGAGAGCAGGTAAGACTCCTAGTTTGGATGGGTGTCATGCAGAATGCCTAAAAAAGGGAGATACAGTGATAGTGGACTGATTGGTGAGGTCTTTAAATGTTTAAAAGATTGTAGAGTGCTGGAGGACTGTTGGAGTGCCTGTATAGTTCCATCTTACAAAGGAAAGGAGGACAAGTGTGAGTAGTAGTTTCAGAGGGATCACTTTGTTAAGGCATGTTCTGTGCAATCCCCAAATGGAGTTACTTCTACTCAATTGTTAGTAGCTTTGGTACTAACCACTGAGATTCTCCTGAAGCCCAAATCCTCCTCCATAGTGAAATGAATGAATCCAATGCTGACACCCACCTCATCTGCAAGTTCTCTGATTATGATTTGATGATCCTGCATTATTAGGGTCCTCAATTGGTTAGTGATGATCTCATTTCTGGATGTTGAGGGCCTACCAGAGCGTGCTTCACTCTCCACTAATGTGTGGCATCTTTGAAGCAGTTGTACTACTGCTTTATCTGTGGTGCCCATTGCTTTGTCCCCAAAGGCCTGTTGGATCTTGTGGATCATTGCCACTTTAAAATTGCAATACTTTACACAAACTTTAATGCAGTAGCATTTTACAAGTTTTTCTACCATTTTATCAAAAACAAAAATACAATGGCGCTCACTTTGATGTCCTCACTCTTTGGCTGTCTGGGGTAAACTGACAGCTTTAGCTGGCATGAAAACATTCATGCATGTGCATTAGAGTCACCTACATATGTGCACCAAACCATGTCTCTCTAGCTTCATTTCTTTACGCACAAAAAATTAAGGTCAGATACTCTTTGAACAGACCCCATATGCACCACATCCATCCTCATAACTATGAACCACAAAGAAATGATCTCTAAACTTCACAAATACTATCACTAACCTGAGTTGCAAATATAAATGTCTTCATTTTGTCAGCATTTATCCAATGAAGCCTGCCCAGCATGGTAAGAGATGCCAGGACCCACCATGAATAACATACATCTGGCAATTTTTCTGGACGTCCATTCAAACCACCAGAAGGAAGCTGGCGTTCACACAGCCACCATCCAAGAAGATCTGCATTTACAAGATGCAAGCGACCTGTAATATGATTGTGGGAATATAATTCTCATAAAATACCACACAGTCTATTCATTACACAGGAATTTTCTATATTGTTTAAATAAAGGACAGCCGATGTAAGATGGGGGGAAAATATGACAAATTTTTACATACATACTTATACCAAAGGCTTTCTTCCCCCTTACATGGGAGGTATAAAAAAAAAAGCCATAAAAGCCACTCCCACCCATTCCATCCCCTACATACTCCACTCCACTCCACCCTCCCTCTTATCTTGGCACCTCCTGGATGATGGGTCATCCATGCATCTTGTCCACTGCCCTGGGTCAGAAGCAGTGTTATAAGACACAGCACATACACAGCAAGGCTACTTCATTAATTTGGTGACCCCCCTCTCCATCCCCTAATGTAGAAAAGAAGACAGGGAGAAATCCCTTTGGCCTGCGTCAAATTATTTTTCATACATACTCCCTCACCCATCCCCCACCCACTCACCCTCATCATCACAGCATCATCCATATACAACCATTCTCCATTCATCCCTATCTTCTGTCCTCTCCCATCCTTCTTCAACAGACATTCCCTTCTTTCCCAATGCCCCTTTTACCCCATCCACCTCATCCTAGGTCGCCCCCTCATGCTCACGCCTTTCACCTCTGCCTTCCACACCTCTTTTACTAATCTTTCTTAACTCATTCTTTCCATGTGTCCAAACCATCTCGACACTCTTTCATCCACCCGATCTCCCAATTCCCTTTCCACCCCTGTTCTCCTCCTCACCTCCTCATTTCTCACTCTATCTAGCCTAGTAACCCCCATCATACTTCTCAGGCATTTCATCTCAAACACATTCAAACTCCTTCTCTCTTCCTCTCTTGTGTTCCATGTTTCTGCCCTGTACATTGCTGTCAACACAATTACTCCTTCATACAATCTCCTCTTAGCATCCATCCCCAAATGTCTGTTTCTCATTACACTTCTTAATCCCCCAAGGCATTCACTCACTTCTCTCAATCTACATTCTACCTCCACTCCTCCCTTTCCCACCACATTCACACCCAAGTATATTAAACTTTCCACTTCCAGTCTCTCTCCCTTAATGCTCACTTCCAGTCTGTTGCCACTTTCTCCCCTTGTACATCTCATCACAATACTTTTCTCCATATTTATCTTCAACTTCCTTTTGCACACTTTCCCAAACTCTGTCACTAACTTCCTCAATCCCTCCTCTGATCCTGCTACGAGCACAATGTCGTCAGCAAACAACAACTGGCTTATCTCCCACTTTTCTTCATTTTCTTTAACCATCTCCAATCCCTGATCCACTACCTTTGCATTCACCTCTCACACCACCCCATCCATGTATAAATTGAACAGCCAGGGTGACATAATACATCCCTGACAAAGTCCCACTCTCTCCATTTCTAATCCTAACACAAGTTCTACTACTATTGTAAAAACTCTTGACTTCTCTTAACAGCTTTCCTTCTATCCCATATATCTGCAATACCTCCCACAGTGCCTTTCTGTCTACCCTGTCATAAGCCTTTTCCAGACCCATAAAAGCCCAAAATACATCCTTTTCCTATACCTTTCTCACATACCTGTCTTACCACAAAAAATCTGATCTACACAATCCCTACCTGTCCTAAACCCACACTGTTCCTCATCAATTACTCCCTGTTTCTCTCCTAATCTGTTTAATCAAGACCCTCCCATAAGCTTTCCCAACTACACTGAACAAGCTGATCACTCTGAAACTACTACACTCACACTTGTCCTCCTTTCCCTTGTAGAGTGGAAATATACAGGCACTCCTCCAGTCCTATGGCACTCTACCCTCTTTTAAACAGGGGTGAATGGAGAAGGGTTGTGTATGGATGATGCTGTGATGCATGAGGGGGAGTGAGGAAGTATGTATGAGAAAAAAATCTATGCAGCCCAAAGGGATTTCTCCCCGTCTTCTTTTCTGCATGAGGGGACGGAGAGGGGGGGGGGTGTCACCGAATTTATGAAGCGGCCTTGCTGTGGGTGTGCTGTGTCTTGCGACACTGCTTCTGACCCAGGGCAGCGGACAGGATGCAGGGATGACCTGTTGTCCAGGAGGTGCCAAGACGAGAGGGAGGGAGGAGGGCAGAGGGGAGTGGTGTGTGTGGGAAATGGGGTGGGTGGGAGTGGTTTCTGTGCCTTTTTCTTTTTGGCTACCCCCTGTGTAAGGGGGAGGGAGCCTTTGGTATATGTATGTAAGTGGAATGGGTGGGCATTGATCTTTAAAGTTAATATCCAAGGAAAATTTTCCAAGGATAGGGAATGGTACACCATCGATGCTGGCAAGTTGGGTATCAGGGGGCTCTAGGATGGTGATTTTCTTGCACTCCGAATGGAGTTTGTTAAAACTGTACATGGACATAATATTAACAGGATATCCATTGCCTAGAAATATGGTGAGTTGGGTGTTGTTTGAGGTTGACTTGAATACTATGGAAGATGAGGAAGTGTCTGGGGTATTCAGGCAGGGTTGGTGAGGGAAGTTCCAGGTATGGAGTGCCTTGTGTGGACTTGCATGTTGTGTTTATGTTTTGTAGTCATATGAAACATAAGTTATGTGTGTCTCTGGCAGGTGAGTGTTGTAGTGAAACAGGTTCTTTGTTGTCTTCTTGTCAAGAGCACATGACAGTAGTCACTCGTGTGGTAACATGTTCTGTGGTAATTGCAGTAGTGATTTGGCTCGGATGGCTGTCTGTAGTAGCATCTGTTTGTGTTGTGCCCTAGTTTTTGGCAGTAGGGGCAAAAGAATGATGTTCGTGATGTAGAGTGCTGACCTGAGTGGTAGCGAGTGCAAGACACCTATCTCGACTTCATGTTATGAGATGTTGATTGTGTTACTTCGGCTACTGTGTGGGTGGAGGTGATAGGTACATACTGACTGTGGATGTGTGTAATTGTTCTTTCCGTATCGGAGAATTTCCAGAAAAATTCTCCTAGTGTGGTGCTTGATGTGAATGGAATTGTGACAGCTTTTTGGAGTGTGTCTGGGAGTAATTGAGAAGTTAGTTGGAAATAGGCTAGCACTGAGATTACGTGTTCGAGTGAGATTTTGTTGTCTGTAACCCAGTCTGAGTATTTGAGGCTTTCCCTGCTCTTGCTTTTGAAAGTGAATGCAATTTTTACTGCTCTTTCCTTTGTTATATGTGGGGCAGTATTGTACATTGTGGCCAATGAGTAGAGGGGTGAAAGTGAGCCTAATTGATTAAATACTGCAAAGGAATTTTTGAAATGTTGAACAAACTCTTGATATGTGTCTGTTTCCTCAAAAATGTCGGACTGGATTATATCACCTGTGACACTTCTACATGAGATTTCAGGTTCAACTTTGGAGAGTAGGTTGAGTACAGGAGTGTTTTGTCCATTAAATTTTGGTAAATTATTCTCTTCCTTGATTATTGTTATGAGATTTTTTTGTCTTTGATGGGGGGTGTGGAGAGTTGTTATCAGAATAGTTTGGAGTGGGTGAGATTTTGGCAGAATGGGAATGAGTACAATAACTGTGTGTGGGTTGAGATGTTTGGGGCTGCATCATACAGTATTAACCCCTTCCATACGGTGCCGCACACGTAGGCGTCATGGACTTAGATCTCGGTGGCAGCAGCCAATGCCAACCGTACGACGTGTCGTAATAATACTCGCATCATAAAATATAGTCACCGCTTATATCGATCGTTCTCTCTTCACCCGTGAATTTTGATAACCATAGAAAATGCGATTACAAAAGAATTAGAAAGAATGTCATTATGGAGGGGTGACTACAATAAATATAATCAAGACGCCGATATGGCAGCCTCGCGAATACACTCGCTCCCCATGACGCCTACGTGTGCGGCACCGTATGGAAGGGGTTAAGGGAGCTGGCAGAGAGGCGTGATGAAATAATACTGGAATGGTTTGCACACATGGAAAGAATGAGTAATGAAAGACTAGCAAAAAGAGTGGAAGGCAAAAGTGGAGGAAGTAAACTTGAGGGGAAGAGAAAATGAAATATGGATGGGGTGAAAGAAGCCTTGAGTAAAATTGGAATGTCTTTTGAGTGGAGTAAGAGGGCAAGAGGTAGGAGTAAGTGAAAATGGTTGTGAATGGATTATCAATCAATTCTTGGCTTGAGTTTCATTAAGTGGAAAACCCACAACCCCACAGTGGCTGGCAAGTCCTCAGAACCTCCCAAAGATCTCTCTGGGAAGAAACTTTGGACTGTTGTCTGTGCTGTATCAGTGTGGAATTGTTTCTATGACACTGGCTGAAAGTGGTAACCTGATGGGAGGGTGCAGGTTTTGAAAATTGACGACTCTGCTGTCCATCTTGCTGGACTACCATTTGCAAGTACTCATAATTGGTCCCTGAATAGATTATAAACTGATGCAACACAAAGGGATTTCTCCCCATTTTCACATGAGGAGATGAAGAGGGAGAACCACCATGTAAATGAAGTGGTGAGGCTCTGCTATGGATGTGCTGTGTCTTGCTATATTACTTCTCACCCAGCCAGAAGATGGGAGACTGGAATAACCCTTCAGCCATGAGGAGCTAAGATGAGAAGAAAACAAACTGGAGATGGAGAGGAGCAGTATGGGTGGATACATTGGCTGGCTACCTTCTTTATAAGGAGGAAGTAGCCTTTCATATACAGATAGATATATAGAATTCTTACCGTCGTGCCATATCCTCTTGGACTTCAGCAACCATGGAGCGCCACCGTTCACGGTCCCTAGTTACTTGTAACATCTGTGCTGGTTTGAGTTGTTTTCCCGTCACCCTCATCAGCCCGTCCATATACTTCTCCCTCTGCTTTCCTCTTGCTCTCCTTCCCTCCACCATTCCCGTCATCACCATCTCTTCCAACCCTTCCCTCCACATTATATGTCCTAAGAATCGCAACTGTCATTTCCTTATTGTTGTCATCAATTCCCTATCTGTCTCCATTTCTCTCAATACTTCTTCATTTGTTTTCTTTGCTGTCCATGGTACTCTTAATACTCGTCTCCATATCCACATTTCTGCTGCTTCTAAGTTTTCCTGCAATTTTTTGCTGATTGTCCACGCTTCTGAACCATATAATAATGTTGACCATATAAATGTTTTAACTGTTCTCCTTATATCTGTAGACATTTTCTTGTTTGTTAAAACCCCTTTCATTTTCTGAAACGTGCTTTTAGCTATCGCTATCCTTGATTTTATTTCTTTTTCACATCTACAATCTTGTGTCAATACTCTTCCCAGGTACGAAAATTTGGTTACTTGTTCTATTCTTCTCCCTGCTATTTGTACTTGCACTCTTGGTGGATCTGTTTTACTGGCCATTAGTATTTTAGTTTTCCCCATATTTACATTTAACCCCTTCCATACGGTGCCGCACACGTAGGCGTCATGAGGAGCAAGTGGATTCGCGACGCTGCCATATCGGCGTCTTGATTATATTTATTGTAGTCGCCCCTGTGTTTTTACATTCTCCCAAATGCGCCCTGAATCCCATTCTCTGTGGTTTTCAAAATTCGCGGGTGAAAGAGAGAACGATCGATATAAGCGGTGACTATATTTTATGATGCGAGTATTATTACGACACGTCATACGGCTGGCATTGGCTGCTGCCTGCGAGATTTAAGTCCCGTACTGAAGTGGTTAAACCTTTCTCCTCACTAGCTCTTACGGTTACAGTCAATAGATGTTGCAGTTTTTCTTCTGAGTCAGCCACAAATACCGTGTCATCAACATATCTGATATGATTTATATTATATCCTCCAAATTTAATCCCTTCCATTCCCTCTAATTCCCTAAGGATCATCTCCCCATATAAATTAAATAAATCTGGAGACATAACACAGCCTTGACGCACTCGCCTCTTTATAGCTTGACAATTCTGTTCTTCCTCCCCGTACCCTCACTGCTGCTCTTTGCCTCCAATACAAATTTCTGATGATACTCATGTCTTTGCTATTTATATCCACTCTTTCCAAAATATTTATCAAATCCTCATGTCTTACCCTATCAAACGCCTTCTCGTAGTCAACAAAGCAAATATATACATTTTGTTGTTTTTCTATCATCCTCTCCATAATCATCATTATTATAAAAATTGCATTTGCTGTTCCTTTCCCTTCTATGAAACCAAATAGCTCCCATGAAAATTGTTCTCTCACTTTATTTATTCTATTTAAAACTATCCTTAATATAATTTTGGTTATCTGACTCATGATACTGACTGTGCGATGTTTACTACATTCCATTGCTCCGTTTATCTTTGGTAGTGGTATAAAAATTGAGTTACACATACGATGCGGCTGCTTCCTACCCTAGGTGCTACAGCTCCAACCCACCCCCCTACACCCCATATATAGAATAAGGAAACAAAAAATGTTATGTGAATTATTTTGTGGCTTACCTGTGATAGAAAGCAAACCAACACAGCAGTAGATCTGGCCTGCATGACTCTCTGATCCAGGCCGTGTTCCAAAACCACCATCAACATTTTGACAGCACATTACGAACTCGATGGCTTTGTCCACATTTATTGCATCTAGTCGTTTCTAAAAAAGAAAACAATGAGATATATGCTATGAACACAATCTTAACAACACTGTGGCCACTTCAATGAGTAACTCCACAGCTAAGAAGTTCAGCACAACTATTTGCTTCATTACTGTTCTGGTCCCCCTTCAACTGTAACACAATACTTACCTCAAGAAGAGAAGTAAAGCATAAAATAAAGGAGACAAAGACGAAGCAGGTGTGAAATGGGGAAAGAGTATGACAAAAAAAATTGAAAGTAATAAAAAGATGTTTTGGAAAAAATTAAGAGAGGAAGAGGAGGTGAATCAATTACAGAAGAAAAGGTAAAAAGGGCAGATGGAGAGACGATAAAGGAAGAGACAGTAAGAGGAAGACAGGCAGAATATTTTAGGGCATTGCTAAGTGTGCAGGAGGATAGGGAAGGAAAGGTAGTTGAAGTGGAAAGTGCTAAGAAAATGACAGTGATGAGTGGGGAAAATGAAGGAGAAATAAGGAAAGATGAGGCAAAGGCATTGTTAAAATGAGAGCCGGTAAGGCACCTGGGTTGGATGGGTATCATGCCGAATGTAAAAAAGAGATACAGTGATAGTGGACTGGCTGGTGAGGTTATTTAACTTTTATTTAAGAGAGGGTAAAGTGCCAGAGGACTGGAGGGCCTGTATAGTTCCACTTTACAAGGGAAAAGGGGACAAGTGTGAGTGTAGTAGTTTCAGAGGGATCAGCTTGTTAAGGGTAGTTGGGAAAACTTATGGGAGGGCCTTGGCTGAGAGGATTAGGAGAGGAACAGAGGGAATAATTGGTGAGGAACAGTGTGGGTTTAGGACAGGTAGGGGTTGCATGGATCAGATTTTTGTGGTAAGACATATGTGAGAAAGCTTTAGGAAAAGGTAAGGAGGTTTTTTGGGCCTTTATGGATTTGGAAAAGCCTTATGATGGGGTAGGCATGAAGGCACTGTGGGAGGTATTGCAGACATGTGGGACAGGAGGAAAGTTTTTCAGAGCAGTCAAGAATTTTTACTAGAGTAGTAGAGCTTGTGTTAGGATTAGTAATGGAGAGAGTGAGTGATTTAAGGTACAGGTAGGACTTTGCCAGGGATGTGTTATGTTGCCCTGGCTGTTCAATCTATACATGGATGGGGTGGTGTGAGAGGTAAATGCAAGGGTAATGGGTCAGGGATTGGAGATGGTTAAAGAAAATGGAGAAAATTGGGATATAAGCCAGTTGTTGTTTGCTGATGACAATGTGCTTGTAGCAGGAAGGAGGGATTGAGTAAGTTAGTAACAGAGTTTGGGAAGGTGTGTGAAAGAAGGAAGTTGAAGATAAATTTGGGTAAAAGTAAGGTGATGAGATGTACAAGGGGAGAAAGTGGCAGCATACTGGAAGTGAGTATTAAGGGAGAGAGACTGAAGGAATAGGATAATTTTAGGTACTTGGGTGCGAATGTGGTGGGAATGGGAGGAGTGGAGGTGTAGGAAGAATGTAGATTGAGAGAAGCATGTAAATGCCTTGTGGGATTAAAAAGTGTATTGAGAAATAGACATTTGGGAATGGATGCTACGAGGAGATTGTATGAAGGAGGGACTATACCGATAGCACCGTATGGGGCAGAAACGTGGACCATAAGAGAAGATGAGGTGCCAGAGAAGTAAGATAGGGGTTACTAAGCTGGATAGAGTGAGATATGAAGAGATGAGGAGAACAGGGGTGGAAAGGGAGTTGGGAGATAGGGTGGATGAAAAAGTATTGGGATGGTTTGGACACATGGAATGAATGAGTGAAGAAAGATTAGTATAAGAGGTGTGGAAGGCAGAGGTAGGAGTGAACATGAGGGGGTGACCAAGGATGAGATGGATGGATAGGGTAAAAGGGGCATTGAGAAAGAGGGGAATGTCTGTTGAGGAAGGATGGGAGAAGACAGAAGATAGGGGTGAATGGAGAATGGTTGTGTATAGATGATGCTGTGATACATGAAAGGGAGTGGATAGGGGTGGAGTGTGAAAAATAAATTGATGCAGCCCGAAGGGACTTCTCCCCATCTCCATTTCTGCATGAAAGGACGGAAAGGGGGGTTGCCGATTTAATGAAGAAGCCTTGCTGTACATGTGCTGTGTCTTGCAATACTGCTTCTGACTCAGGGCAGTGGGCAAGATGCAGGAAAGACCTGTCATCCAGGAGGAGCCAAGATAAGAGGGAGGAGGGTGGATGGGAATGGAGTATGTGTGGATGGAATGGGTGGGAGTGGATTTTATACCCTTGTTTTTTGGCTACCTCCATTGTATGAGGAAAAGCCTTTGGTATATGTATCTATACTAAACTCAGAAGAGAAAGGTTATCAATGCAGCTTATACACCATCCCAAACTAAGACTAAAGGACATGAAAAACAAAACTATGTTCTCAAGAATTATGAAGATATATGAAGGATAAAGTACACAAAAATGGTGTGATGGTATTGTACCATTATGTATAATCTAGTTAAGTACTGTGTTGTAGCATACAGCTATTGTAGCGTATTATACTTGCAAATTGTTCAATTGTGTTTGTGTTTTTCCATGACATTATAGATTTTGTTGTATCAATTTTATTGTTATTGTATTATTTAATTACAATTCCATGTGCCTTTGTGAGGAGAACCAAGTGAATTGTGTATGTTTGCCATGTCAACTCAAGGCTTGGCATCCCAGTTGTTACTCCACCTCCTTCCTGGACATACGCATTTTTTATTGTGGTGCTTTGGCACACTTTTATACATGTTCATTTGTAGTGATTCATGTGCTTTTATTTAGTGACCCTATAACATTGTGATAGCATGCAGTAAATTGCTTGTTATATGCTATTTTTATTTAACATTTGGATGATTGAGTGATAAAAAGTTTAGTGAAGTTTGGCTGGCCAGTTTCATAGCTCCGTGTGATTGTTTTTTCTTCCCCCCCCTTTTTTTCAGCCAGGTTATTCATAACTTTGGGACTTATATATGAACTAATTGTTCATATATAAGTCCCAAAGTTATGAATAACCTGGCTAAAAAAAAGGGGGGGGGGAGAAAAAACAATGACTGAGAATTATATATGAGCAGTGTCTTGGTGGGCACAGTGTGATTTTTTTTTCTTTATCCCAAGTGATCTCTGGCTTGGCATCCTGCCTGGATTTTGGACATATTTGTCAGCTATATCAATCAGATGTTTAACTACTATTACTGTGTGTGCAGTGATTCATCTGGAGGCCTGGATGGGAAAGGATTAATGAACAGCTTATTTTTCCGCAGATCACCTCCATTTGCTGGTTTCAGTTTGCTACCTTTTCACTGTGACTGTAATCTTGTGTATATGTATTTTTTGTTACCGTATATTTCCGTGTATAAGACGACCTTTGTATAAGACGAGGCACAAAATTAGAGCAAATTTTTATGAATTTATCTCATATCGATAGTATAAGGCGACTGCTAAATTACAAAAGCATCAGTGTATCAAACCTATCGTACAAAGACAATTGTTTTGATTACGTTTATCAGCCGTTTTTTTCGCTTTTACTCTTTTCTTTCTCATTACTTAACTGTATCCTTATACTAGAGAAATTACTTACTGTATGCTTTTAAATTCAAAAATGAAATAACAAAGCAAATCATTTATCATGATTTTCTGAGAGCACACGTCAACTAACAAAAACGATTTATTTACGTTCCTGGTTCGACGTTTAAAGATAACGTTAGGTATCAATGGAACGAGTGGATGACGAATGGAGAGAAGTCATTTACAAAAGGTGGAGCTATGCGTAGTGCATCACTTGATGTTCTCTGCGAGTTTGTTATTAAAGCTTGGGAAAGTGTTAAGGTCGAAAGTATCGTAAAATCTATTTAAAAATTTGGAATCTAATGCCATGGATGGCACTGAAGATGATTTATTGTATGAAAGTGATGACGAAGCCGAAGTCGACTCACCGGAACCGGACTGGAATCCCTACGATGACGGCATATTTGAGGAATCTTGTGATATGTTCGAACAACTTTTCGAAACAGAGAGTGATGATTATGACGAGTTTGAAGGGTTTTATATAAATAAATAGTTTTATAATGTTTTAAGTTTTGAATGTAACGTAATTTTATTGAAAATAAAGGTTTTAGAAATACGTTTGATGTGTAATATATATTGATGATGATTAGAAATTAAGTTTTATAATTTTATAATCTTTAAATTTTGTATGTTTTAAATGCAACTACTGTAATATTTTTTTTTATAAATAAACGTTTTATGTACTGTAATCCAAAATTGTTATTTTCAGTCTTGAAAATTACTGAAAAGTTAGCGAAAGAAAAAGGTTGCGGTCTCACTAAACGTCGACCAAAGCCGACCAAACCCAAACAATAACGGCTTTTGCTCAAATGCATATAATTATGTATTAAATTAGCATATGGTTGCATTATATGACCTATTTCCTTTAAAATGTGTGATTTGCGTGTAATTTGATCAAAGAGAAGTTACGCTTTTATCCTCTGCAAAATTTAAATTACCAAAGTCGCCCAACGCCGACCAAACACAATGACGGCTTTTGCTCAAATGCATAATTTTATATAAAAATTAGTATTTTGTTGCATTATTTGACCTATTTTCTTTAAGATTTGTGATTTTCATGAAATTTGATCAAAGAGAAGTTACGTTTTTATCACCTGCAAAATTACCAAAGTCGACCAAAGCCGACCAAATTATGCATTTGAGCAAAAGCCGTCATTGTGTTTGGTCGACTTTGGTAATTTTGCAGAGGATAAAAACGTAACTTTTCTTTGATCAAATTACATGAAAATCTCACATTTTAAAGAAAATTGGAGAATAATGCAACCATATGCTAATTTCTATATAAAATTATGCATTTGAGCAAAAGCTGTCATTGTTTGGGCTTGGTCGGCTTTGGTCGACGTTTCGTGAGACCGTTAAAAGTACAGTAATTTCATTATAAAGAATTATTCATCGAATTTATTAACAATTGCAATTTACTATAAATATATGCCAATAATATATACGGTAAATATGGTATAATTACCTTTATTACCAGTTCTTATCATAATGTGAATCATTTCCTGCGTATCTGTGGTTATCGGCAGGCTAGCCTACCAAGTCATCTCACGTAGAATTCAAGGTCTGATTTTTATAATGGTAGTATAAGACGACCCCCAATTTTAAGGGGTGAATTTTTGGATTTTAGGGTCGTCTTATACGTGGAAATATACGGTAGTTATGCATGCATGTCAAATTGTGTTATTGTGATTATGTTGTGAAAATTGAACAATAGTTCATTTCTCTGTTCAGGCTACCATTTTTTTTTTTTTTGTCTTGTTACTTATGTTAGAGGCGACCATATTTGTTATGTCACATGCAGCCATTTTGTTTTAATTTTTTTTTTTTGTATAGTTACCCCTTGTGCCGTTTTCCTTTTTGAGTTAGAAAATTGGGGTTTTTAAAAAAAATTACAGGTGTGGACTGCTGGCCCAAGTTTATCTTAGAAGGGTATGTTTCTGTAAGCAATTGCCATAATTAATGTATGTATTAAGAATTTCTTGTTTTTGTTTTCATGCTATTAATGAGTGGATTATATTTACCATTTACCTTGCTCTACTTTAAATATGTCTACCAAGAGTAAATTGCCTTCATTTATCAGTTCCCAAACTCCATCCCAGATGATGGATCATACATTTACCCTTTTGCATCAGGATCCTTCCATGGTTAAATTTTTGGGTTGTATATGGATGATGTGATGCATGAGGTGGAATGGGTGGGGGGATGGGGGGTGAGGTAGTATGTGTGAGAAAACTTTGATGCAGCCCGAAGGGATTTCTCCCCGTCTTCTCCTTTTCTGCATGTGGGTATGGAGAGGGGGGGGGGGGGTCGCCAATTTAATGGAGTGGCCTTGCCGTGGATGTGCTGTCTCTTGTGATGCTGCTTCTGACCCAGGACAGTGGACAAGATGCAGGGATGACCCATCATCCAGGAGGTGCCAAGATAAGAAGGAGGGTAGAGGGTGGAGGGGAGTCGAGTGTATTGGGGATGGAATGGGTGGGAGTGGTTTATGCCTTTGTTTTTTGGCTACCTTCCTTGTAAGGGTGAAAAAGCCTTGATATATGTATAACAATGGCATGTGGAATGATGTGGACAGGTGGGAACAGAAGAGGCAGCAATTGGTGGGATGAAGAAATTGGGGCAGTGGTGGTAGAAATGAAGCATATGAAAAATAGTTGCAAAGAAGTAATAGTGAATCATAAAATGGGTATAAATTAAAGAGTATGAAAACAAAACATAAGGTGAGGGAAGCTAAGAGGAGAGTGGATGTAAAATGAAGTATGTGTTTGACAGAATTTTGAGGGAAAAAAAAGTTTTGAAAGCAAGTGAAAAGATTCATGGGACGGGTGTCAAGATGTCAAGAAAATGACTGTGATGAGAAAGGAAAATGATGGGGTTACAGATAAGAAAAGAAGAGATACAAAGAACATTGAAATAGATGAAAGCTGATAAAGCACTTGGGTTAAATGGCTGTCATAAGGAGTGTCTAATGAAAGAAGCTGTTATGGTGGATAGGCTATCGAGATATCAATGTGTGCATTTGGGGAAAAGTATACTAGTAGATCAGAGGAGTGCATGTGTACTTCTACTATGCAAGGGAAAAGAAGACAAGTACAAATAAAGTAGTTTAAGAGGGTTCAGTCTGTTAAATGTAGTTGGTAAGGCATATGGGAGGGTGTTAATTGAGATTAGGAGGGAACAGGAGTGACTGGGGAAGGGCAATGTAGATTTAGGAAAATAAGAGGCTGTGTTGATCAAGATTCTATGTTTTTGACAAGGGGTAAGGATGTCTTTTGGGTTATCATGGATATGGAAAGGCATATACCAGGGTTGACAGAGGCATTATGGAAGGTATTTTGGATGTATGGGTTAGGGGGAAGTCTGTTGAGGGCAGTCAAAAGCTTTTACATTGGTACTAGAGCTAGTGTGAGGGTTGGGAATGGAGAAAGTGAGTGATTTGAAGTAAAGCTGAGGCTAATCTAGGGTTGTGTACTGTGACCATGGTTGTTCAACATACAGTGCTTAACAAAAGTACTGTCAACCTGGGGTAAGGCAGACAGTACTTTTTTAAAATCTGAAAAGACCTATACGAGTGACTTTGTTTTACACCAAAAATTCTGTCTGCTGACAGCATGCGGGGAAGTGGTGGGGATTATCAGCAATCCAAGATTTAATCACATCAGTCATTGTCTTGTTGGTAAGGAGGGAGGTTGTGTGCCATGACCCCTCTGTCTAGGGCCCCCTCTCAAACCCAACCACAACATATTCTGAGGCACCCTGTGATACCAATATGAACAATACTAAGGACGTGAGTGCAGAAACCATAGTCCAGATATTTGCCCTCAAGAAATCTGGCTTGCAAAATTTCCTCTGCTTAAGGGTTAGAAGAAGAAGCTTCACTAGGCAGTGGCTTGTGCACCCCAAGTCAGCAATAGAGTGGTTGATGGTTCTCACTGAACACTCTCCGAACAGTTTTGGGTTCTTTTCCTTCATTTGTCTGGCTGTCACACATGGATTAGGCTCTAGTTCAAGTTTCACAATGTTTTTAGCCCAATCCCCAGTCTTTTTAGGCCTCCCAGACCTCTTAGCAATGGTAGGAGTCTGGCTGCTTCCTTTGTGGGAAAATCTGGCAACACAGTGGCAGATGGTATGTGCACACACACTACCCTGTTTGGCAATTTCCTTCATTTGCCTGCCAGATTTCTTGAGAACAACTATTTGGGCTATTTTTCTGCACTCACATCCTTACTAATACTCAAAATGGTATCACAGGGTGGCTCAAAAGTTATCATGACAATATGATTGACATAATTATTTCTTGGCTTGCTGATAAGCTTTGCCCCTTCCTGCTTGTTGAAGGCAGACATAATTTTTGTCATGAAACCATGCCACTTGTATGGGTCTTTCCAGATTTGACAAAAGTACTGTCCACCTCAACCCGGGCAGATGGTACTTTTTGTCGAGCACTGTATATGTGGTTAAGGCAGTGAGGAGGGTAAATGCAAGGAGTTGAAATTAGTGAGTGAGAGTAGAGGGAAGTGGAAGGTGAGTCAATTCTTGTTTACAGATGATACTGCATTTGTAGCTGAGTCAGGAGATAGCCTTAAGCAGTCAGTAATAAAGTTTGGAAGGGTGTGTATGAAAACTCTCATTAAATATAGGCAAAAGTAAGGTGAAGAGATGTACATGGAGTGATGATAATGATGGACTGAAGGTGAGTAGTTTACAGGGTGAAAGATTGGAGTAAGTGGAAAGCTTTAAGTATTTGGGGTCACATGTAGCAGGGAATGGAGTGGAGATGGGGGTGAATGATAGAATAAGTGCAACAAGCAAATGTCTACATGGGGGGGTGGTGAAAATAAGTATATGAGAACAAACAAAGAGAAGCTTGTATGGAGTGATTCTGCCTATGTTGACTAGGGAGAACCTGTTTTGAAATGAAGTGTTTTTAAGGAACAAGGTAGGTGTAATAAGGATGGATAATGTGAGAAATGTGGAGATAAGATGGAGAGCAGGGGTGGAAAGAGAACTGGCAGATAGGGTGGATCAAAGAGTGCTAAGATGATTTGAGCATATGCAAACAATAAGTAAGTAAAATCTAGCAAAAAGTATGTGGAAAGCAGAAGTGGATGCATGGGGTGAAGAGGGCATTGAGTGCAAGAGGAATGTCTGTTAGGTAAGAAGAGAGAGTACCAAAGACTGGAGTGAAATGAGAGTAACTGTAAATGAATGAGGAAATAATAAAGCCCAAAGAGATGTTCTTGTCTGGTCTGTAAATTTTCAAGTAGACGAGGAAGGCAGTTCCCACAAAATGAAAGAAGTGGGAATAAACTAGCTCCAGTTGTTGGGTCCTGCTGTGGAAGTGTTTTTTCTTGCTGTACCGCTTTTTACCCAAGCAGTGTGCCATGATAACCTATCATCCACAAGGTGCTAGGATAAGAGGGACATAAAATGGGTTTTTGATGGGTGTTGTTTTGGCCACCCCCTACTTATAAGGGGGAAAGGTCTTTTGGTTTATGTATGTGCAAAATCTTGATAAATTAAAAATGTTTCTGTTTAAAATATATATTGTACAAAGTGGACTATTAAAATATAAGAGTTCAGTAAAGAAAAAGGAAGTTTAAAAAGTTGAAGAATGATCATACTATTAAAAAAAAATACCATACTTCCTCCAGCAAAACATAAAGGTGTACTATTTTTGGTCAATAATATAGGCCTTTAAGTGTTATTGTTACACAATAACACACAGATATAGTTTAAAATGCAGCATTAATATGCATTATAAAATAGGAAGAGTAATGAACATTAACTACATCCACAAACTTATATCATAATTAGTCTACTTACAAGAAGGGCAAGGCACGCTACTGCACAAAAGGAAAAACGAGTATCCACTTCTCCCCATTTGTCCCCAGCAAAGGAACCATCACTTTTTTGTAAGCTTGCAATATACTTCACTATGCCTTCTATATCCAATGTGTCCAATGAATCTAGAATTGTTAAAATCTGAAAGAAATAAAATTCATTTCAGTGATTTGATTATCCAAGAGCAATTGAAGAATAAAATAAGGAAAACATTATTCTGTTCAATCAAGTGCACAACAAACTACAATAATATTAGATGAACTAGAGTAATGACTCTGACATAATATAATGGAAACCTTCATCCCAGAAATCATTATTAACATTGCTCACTACAGACAACTGTAAATAAAAAAAACACCCTGTAGTTGAATTAAACAGGTAAACCCTTTCGTTGGAAAAGAATCCAACAATTCTAGGCCTCACTTATAATAATAATACAACCTTCAGCCCACATGTCAAAAATCTGACAATAAAAATCAACAAGAAACTAAACCAATTAAAGTCCATTGCAAGCACAAGCTTTGGACAACAGAAGGAAACTCATTACTGTCTTCAAGCAATTTTGAACCATCCTTGACTACGTTTCCATAGTGCAAAACTGGTCAGCCAGACAGTCTAAGGAATGACATTCCCATAGCATGCCTCAAAAATCAGCAAAAAATACTTTACAAACTATACAACATAAGCATTGAGAGTATTAAGAACATACATACATACATATACCAAGGATTCTTCCCCCTTACAAGGGAGATAGCCAAAAAGGAAAAGGCATAAAATCATTTCCACCCATTCCATCCCTGAATACACTCCACACCCCTCCACCCTACCTCTTATCTTGGCACCTCCTGGATGACGGGTCATCCCTGCACCTTGTCCACTGCCCTGGGTCAGAAGCAGTGTCGCAAGACACAGCACATCCACAGCAAGGCGGCTTCATTAAATCGGCGACCCCCCACTTGCATAAAAGGAGAAGACGGGGAGAAATCCCTTCGGGCTGCGTCAAATTTTGCTCAAACATACTACCTCACCCCCATCCCCCCGCCCATTCCACCTCATGCAATCACATCATCATCCATATACAACCATTCTCCATTCACCCGTCTTCTGTCCTCTCCCCCGTCTTTCCTCAACAGACATTCCTCTCTTCCCCAAAGCCCCCTTCACCCCATCCATCTACCTCATCCTAGGACGTCCCCTCATGTTCACTCCCTCCACATCTGCCTTCCATACCTCTTTTACTAGTCTTTCTTCACTCATTCTTTCCATGTGTCCAAACCATCCTAATATTCTTTCATCAACCCTATCTCCCAGCTCCCTTTCCACCCCTGTTCTCCTTCTCACCTCCTCATTTCTCACTCTATCTAGCCTAGTAACCCCCATCATACTTCTCAGACACCTCATCTCAAACACATTCAAACTCCTTCTCTCTTCTTCTCTTTTGTTCCATGTTTCTGCCCCATACAGTGCTGTTGGCACAATCACTCCTTCATACAGTCTCCTCTTAGCATCCATTCCCAAATGTCTATTCCTCATTACACTCTAATCCACCAAGGCATTTACTCACTTCTCTCAATCTACATTCTACCTCCACCTTTCCCTGCCACATTTGCACCCAAGTATCTAAAACTATCCACTTCCTCCAGTCGCTCTCCCTTAACCTCTTCCCTCCGGGGCACATCGCACGTCTGGCAGCATTAGCTGCCCGACGTGCGATGTCTCGAAATAATAATCGCATTATAAAAAATAAAGTCAGTGCTAAATTGTCCGTTCTCTTTCACCCGTGTATTTTGATAACCATAGAAAACTGATGAAGCCAGTTTAGAGAGAATGAAAATTACGTAGGTACAACTACAATAAATATAATCAAGATGGCGACTTCGGCATCAGCGAGTACCTACTTGCTCCTCATGCTGCCTACGTAGGCGGCACTGTATGGAAGTGGTTAATGCTCACTTCCAGTCTACTGCCACTTTCACCCATTGTACATCTCATCACCTTACTTTTACCCACATTCATCTTTAGCTTTCTTCTATCACATACTCTCCCAAACTCTGCCACCAACTTCCTCATTCCTGCCACAAGCGCATTTGCACCCAAGTATCTAAAACTATCCACTTCCTCCAGTCGCTCTCCCTTAACCTCTTCCCTCCGGGGCACATCGCACGTCTGGCAGCATTAGCTGCCCGACGTGCGATGTCTCGAAATAATAATCGCATTATAAAAAATAAAGTCAGTGCTAAATTGTCCGTTCTCTTTCACCCGTGTATTTTGATAACCATAGAAAACTGATGAAGCCAGTTTAGAGAGAATGAAAATTACGTAGGTACAACTACAATAAATATAATCAAGATGGCGACTTCGGCATCAGCGAGTACCTACTTGCTCCTCATGCTGCCTACGTAGGCGGCACTGTATGGAAGTGGTTAATGCTCACTTCCAGTCTACTGCCACTTTCACCCATTGTACATCTCATCACCTTACTTTTACCCACATTCATCTTTAGCTTTCTTCTATCACATACTCTCCCAAACTCTGCCACCAACTTCCTCATTCCTGCCACAAGCGCATTTGCACCCAAGTATCTAAAACTATCCACTTCCTCCAGTCGCTCTCCCTTAACCTCTTCCCTCCGGGGCACATCGCACGTCTGGCAGCATTAGCTGCCCGACGTGCGATGTCTCGAAATAATAATCGCATTATAAAAAATAAAGTCAGTGCTAAATTGTCCGTTCTCTTTCACCCGTGTATTTTGATAACCATAGAAAACTGATGAAGCCAGTTTAGAGAGAATGAAAATTACGTAGGTACAACTACAATAAATATAATCAAGATGGCGACTTCGGCATCAGCGAGTACCTACTTGCTCCTCATGCTGCCTACGTAGGCGGCACTGTATGGAAGTGGTTAATGCTCACTTCCAGTCTACTGCCACTTTCACCCATTGTACATCTCATCACCTTACTTTTACCCACATTCATCTTTAGCTTTCTTCTATCACATACTCTCCCAAACTCTGCCACCAACTTCCTCATTCCTGCCACAAGCGCATTTGCACCCAAGTATCTAAAACTATCCACTTCCTCCAGTCGCTCTCCCTTAACCTCTTCCCTCCGGGGCACATCGCACGTCTGGCAGCATTAGCTGCCCGACGTGCGATGTCTCGAAATAATAATCGCATTATAAAAAATAAAGTCAGTGCTAAATTGTCCGTTCTCTTTCACCCGTGTATTTTGATAACCATAGAAAACTGATGAAGCCAGTTTAGAGAGAATGAAAATTACGTAGGTACAACTACAATAAATATAATCAAGATGGCGACTTCGGCATCAGCGAGTACCTACTTGCTCCTCATGCTGCCTACGTAGGCGGCACTGTATGGAAGTGGTTAATGCTCACTTCCAGTCTACTGCCACTTTCACCCATTGTACATCTCATCACCTTACTTTTACCCACATTCATCTTTAGCTTTCTTCTATCACATACTCTCCCAAACTCTGCCACCAACTTCCTCAATCCCTCCTCCGATCCTGCCACAAGCGCAGTGTCGTCCGCAAACAACAGCTGGCTCACCTCCCACTTTTCTCCATTTTCTTTAACCAAAACCATCCCAATAGGACATTGTACACAGAAACTAAAGTCCTCCCAATAGAATATCTTATGAAATTGATAGGTGCACAGTTCTATGGTAAAGCCATTAACCCCACTTATCCATCTAATTATATCACACATGGCCATCTTGTTGACTGAATACTGTGGCTTGTGCCCTCCAGTTACTATTACCTATGTTTTCTCAAAGTTTATTTTCAATTCTCTTATTTCCATTTCTAAAACACTTCCAAAACTTCTTGCTCTAATTTTATTGTCAATACTAAATTATCAGCGTATACTAACTCCCATGGAACTCAATTACCGGTTTCTTTAGTTGCCTAATCCATTGTTATCATGAATAGTAGTGGACTTAATATAGAGCTTTGGTGTATATCTATTCCAATATCAAACTCTTCTATTGTTCTTGTTGCCATCTTAATGCCTATTTTCATTCCAACAGAGACCTACTGCCACCATACTTTCAGGTATCCCCTTCTCCTTTAGGCCCACTCCATCATCTCCCTCAGTACATGGCCAAAATCTTTCTCAAAGTCCACAAAAATAAAATAGAACCTCCTTTTCCTCTGGCTGTACTTCTCCAGCTTATAAATGGTGACTAAATGAGGACTAGTGAGGGGACTACAGATTCCCTTTTGTGTTTTTTTCTCTTGTGAAGGGCCAAGGCTTGTTCCAACTTGGCCAACCTCTTCACAGGACGAAAAAAGACCATTGGTATATACAGATCAACTACAAACTAACACCCCAACAGAGATCAACAATATTCATCTGCTAGTGGCAGTCCTGTATATGAAGAGAATCATTTTCCTGACATTCATCTTCAAAATCTATCAACACTCCTTACCTCCATCTAGAAATGCAACCCCTAGATGCAAGCTCTAGATCTTTGAATCTGACCTAAGATTCAAACTTTTTTCATAAAAGGAGAGTCGACAATCAGTGACTGCTTCCTCCTGTTAGTCAGTGACATAGAAACAGACACACTAATACAATACAAACAACAGTATAATTTTTCCTTCCAGAAATCTATGAGAGAGCCAAAGGACCATTGCTCACTACTGAAAGATTGCTGGTCTTGCCAGTAAAACTCAAGGCAACAGTTACCATATAATAGTAATACAGGTATTTCTCATTTTGTGTGAGATATGGGTTCCTACAGGTATCACACAAACTTAAAAACAAAACAATGGATTATGGGGGATGGGGTTTTGGCCCAAAAAAATTCAATTTTTTGAATGAAAAACACATTTATTTGATTAATAAAATGAACATGTTCCAAAAATGTATCATTCTAAACCTATATGTAACACTAAGGTGTAAATAAAGTACCAATTAATACTTAACACGATGCTCCCTCACTTCTCAGTCCCTTGCTACCTTCATCTGTGCTGTCCACTTACTCTGGCACATCCTCTACTATGGCTTGAGGGTCATCCACTTCCTCTTCCTCTTCTGTCATTGGTTGCACAGGCGGTTTATTGAAAAACCGCAGCATGGTGGTCTAGCATTTTTTTCTTTTGAAATTCAGTCTGCATTTGTGTGTAGCAGAAAAGTGTGTCCATACACTTTCTTGTGATTGTGGTGTTTAGTTCAACATTGAGGTAGTGTTCTTCCAGCATTGCAAAACCTTCTTCTATTTTCCCCAATGCTTCTCTGATAATATTGGCTGTGAGCATCTGTCCTCCCTCAGCCTTGTTTGCCGCTGCTGCTGCTGCCACTTCTCTTTCCCCCTTGTTCACTGCTTCAATGTCCAGCAGGTCTTCATTGCTCAATTCTTGTCTGTGTGACTGAAGCAGTTGATCAATGTCCTCTTCCTCCACATAGCTTCAACTGTACATAAAATTGTTAATCTTTATCAAATCATTATTTATGTCTATTATAAATAATACAGTATGTTCCAAATATTGTATCTCACATTAGGTTAACTGTTGTGTTGTTAAATTTATATATGTATAGTTTTATGTGCATACTCTGTTCAAAGCTTGTATTTATTCTCTATGTATTATGTATGTCATGGTGGACGGGCGAATCAAACATAAGTCCTAAACAGTATAGATGATTAAGTTTCTCCTTCCTACAGCTGGGATGATAACCATCTTCTTCCATGATGAGGGAACCAATCTCATCAATTAGTGACACCTTCTAGTGGACTGGACCAGTCACCATGGTGAGGTAACTAATCTCATCAAGCTCATTGTGTCCCTGTTTGCCTTCGAAACAATGCCATTCACAGCAGAAGGAATGAACAAACTGAGGCCACAGTTTTTCCAAACACCATTCAGACATTTTGTTGGCACTTCACCCCAGGACTGCTTGATGAAGGTTACAGCAACTTTTATTGTAAAATTCTTCCAGAAATCTCACAGCATCTTGTTCTCCTCATTAATTTTCTTCACTGCAGCAGCCATTGTAGACCCCAGGTAGTAGGCCTTAAACATTTGAATCAGCCCCTAGTCACAGGGCTGCAGCAGAGAAGTGCTGGGAGGCAGGAAGGCCAGTTTGATGTTGCTGAGATTTTCAAGACTGGCTGGATGACTTGTCTACCAGCAACAAAATCTTGAAGAGGATGCCTTCCTTGTTGCAGTAGGCTTTCAGCTTGCTCTGCAACTTATTCTTGTAGTAGTCACTGAATATTTTCCCAGTCAACCAGGCCTTCTTGTTGACATACCAATGGACTGGCAGGAAAGCCCAGTCATGTCCCTGAAACACACAAATTACTTGAGCATTAAGGTGTGGCCACGCTTCATTTTCTTAAAGAAAACGTATAAGCCACTCGCTTGGATCACAAAACTAAGCATTTTTAATGTCACTTGCATATACTTCACAAACCCTGATTGTGTTAAATATTTTATTATTTAACACAATAACAATAACAACATAAGAACTGTAACACCCCCTCCCAACCCAAAACAAATCACAAACCCTAATAAATTAACAGTGTTTACATAAGTTTTTTTTTTTTTTTTTTACACAATAAATAGTAAATAAACCAATCTTACCTTAAGGGCTCTGAGATTCTGACAGTGATAGATGAGGACAGGCTTCAGCCTGCAGACCCCTCAGCATTGGCCCCCAGCAGCAGTGTCAGGTGGTCCTTGGATGCCTTAAAACCAGGTGCCATCTTCTCCTCTTGTGCAATGTACGTCCTCGCTGGCATCTTCTTCCAGTAAAGGCCAGTCTCGTCTACATTGAACACTTGCTTGGATGAGTATTGTCCTTCCTCCAGGGTCTTCTTAAGCATCTCTGGGAATTTCCTGGCTGATTCTGTGTCTGCTGATGCTACTTCTCTGATCATTTTGATGTTATGAAACCCGTGTTTTAGCTTAAATTTTGCAAACCAACCAGAACTTGCTTGGAAGGATTTATTTGGCCCATCATTTCCTTCAATGTTGTTAATGAGACTTTTAGCTTTTTCCTGAATGATAGCCAAACTAACAGGAACACTGGTCTTGTTCTGGTGTTGAATCCAAGTCACCAGCATTTTTTCCATCCTCTCCATGGTCGACGATCTGCTGTAGGCTACCCTCTGCAATGTCCTAGACAACAAACCTGTTTCCACAGTTGCTCGTAGTTTTGCAGTATAGTCTCGGA
Source organism: Oratosquilla oratoria (assembly GCF_046742065.1). Classification (NCBI taxonomy): domain Eukaryota; kingdom Metazoa; phylum Arthropoda; class Malacostraca; order Stomatopoda; family Squillidae; genus Oratosquilla; species Oratosquilla oratoria. Next base: position 20,149,262 of record NC_134803.1, on the reverse strand, counting down.
CATGCCTCAGTGTGTTCTCCCCCAATCCCAAGGCATGGGATATGACTGAAGTTTTTTGTCCTTGGTCATACCAGCTCAAAATTTCCATCTTCTTAGCCAGAGTAAGTGACTTGTGCTGTATTTTCTTAGCTGGAGGGCCACTGCTTATTCAAGGAGAAGATGAAGGATGTTTTGGGGCCATCTTGATGAATAAGTAAACTGGCTGGGCTGGCTGTGACTGTAAACATTGAACTGGGAGTGGAAGTGGCCGCCTGTCAGCAGGTAGTGGAACTACGCATCTGATGCACTGTTTGAAATGCAGTTGGGGCAAATCGCATCTTAGTGAACAGATCGCACAATTCTAATTAATCATAATATTTCTAATGTTGCATCTTAGTGAATTTGAACATAAAGAACATGCACAAAATGAGAAATACCTACTGTTGCATCAAATTTCACTAACTTCATATCAACAGCCCCACAGTACCTGCTAATGGTCTTTGAACCCTCCTATAAATTTCTCTAGGGAGAAGCTTAAGACTGTTGTCAGTGCTGTATTAGTGTGGAACTATTTCTATGTCACCGGGTGAAATAGGAGGGAAGCAATTGCCAGTTTTCAGCCCTCCATATATAGAAAGATGGAAGAAATACAGTTAGAGTTGATAGAGAGCTTAGGCCTGGTCTGGAGATAGAAAGTCTGCTCCTTGGGGCTGCACCTTCACATGGAGGTCAGGGAGCAGATGGGTTTTCAAAATGAGCAGCAGGGAGGTGATTTTCACTGACACATCTTGCAGAACCACCACAAGAAAATACCCATATTACCCCCATCATAAATAAAAAACAACACAAATTAATCCAGATTTCACTTTCCTATTACATACATGGAATAAGTTTTATACCTGCACTGCACTAAGTGTGTACAAGATGTGAGGATCATGGTTCAAGCTTGGGGCAACACCTCCAGATGTCGTGTCTTGACAGGATTTGATAAATGCAATAATTTCACCACTGTCCATACTATCTAGCTGGCCAAGTAAGTCTATTGCAGTAATACCCCAATATATCCCAGACATCCGGAAATGCTCTGTCATTGTATATTCCTTGGGAAAAAGAACATTCAATTGTTATTAATGACAATATATATATCCAAACCTTTATAAATGCATAAAAATCATACTAAATGACATATACAGAATGACAACAGTGTTTTACACTAACGAGAACAACTATATATCATACTTACAAAATCATTTTTCTTCTTACTGTAACCAACAATATATTCTGCATGTTTTTCAAACAACAAACTTTTTGGATGTTCATCTGTGATGACAACGTCCTTTGGATGTTGAGCCTATAAAACAAAGTCAAAGATAATCATAACACTTACATACATACCAAAGGCTTTTTCCCCCTTACATAGGAGGCAGCTAAAAAACAAAGGCATAGAAATCACTCCCACCCATTCCATCCCCTACATACTCCACTCCCCTCCATCTTATCTTGGCATCTCCTGGATGATGGGTCATCCGTGCATCTTGTCCACTGCCCTCGGTCAGAAGCAGTGTCGCAAGACACAGCACATTTACAGCAAGGTCACTTCATTAAATCAACGACAACCCCTCTCCATCCCCTCATGCAGAATAGGAGAAGACGGGAGAAATCCCTTGGGCTTCGTCAATTTATTTCTAATACATACTCCCTCACCTCCCATCCCCCATCCACTCCCAACTCATGCATCACAGCATCATCCATACACAACCATTCTCCATTCACCCCTATCTTCTGTCCTCTCTCATCCCTCCTCAACAGTCATTCCCCTCTTTCCCAAAGCTCCTTTTACCCCATCCATCTCATCCTAGGTCGCCCCCTCATGTTCACTCCTTTCACCTCTGCCTTCAACACCTCTTTTACTAATCTTTCTTCACTCATTCTTTTCATGTGTCCAAACCATCCCAATACTCTTTCATCAACCCTATCTCCCAACTCCCTTTCCACCCCTGTTCTCCTCCTCACCTCCTCATTACTCAATATATCCAGCCTAGTAACCCCTATCATATTTCTCAGGCATTTCATCTAAAACACAAACTCCTTCTCTCATCCTCTCTTATCTTCCATGTTTCTGCCACGCGCAGGGCTGTTGGTACAATCACTCCATACAATCTCCTCTTATCATCCATTCTCAAATGTCTATTTCTCACTTGCAATAACTACTATCTTCACTGTGTTGCCTTACTAGTACAGAAAAAAAAAAAAAAAAAAAAACCTGCACACTGGCATAAACACATTCATGAGTTTCAAAGCAAACTAGATACTGCGAGATACAAAGGTGAGACACCACGAGTGTAGCCCCCCTTCCCACAAAATACTAGGTAAATACATTTGAAGTAGAGCACCTCTAGCAAGCCCAAGGCTACAAATTTCTTGAACTTCAGGGTTGTGTTCATAAACACTTATAACAATAAAGATAACTTTTAAGGTCACATTTTTATTACTATCTATACCAATGGATTTTCCCCCTTACAAGGAAGGTAGCCAGAGTCAAAAGGCAAACCCAGTCCCACCAATTTCATTTCCATCCACCACCATTTCCTCCCTGTCATCTTATCTCCTTAAGGATAACAGGTCATCCCTGTATCCTGTCCACTGCTCTGGGTCAGGAGCAATGTAGCAAGACACAGCCCATTCCCAGCAAGGCTGCTTCACTTAATTAGCAACCCTCCCTTTCTGTCACTTCATGCAGAAAAAGAGGACAGGGAGAAATCCCTTTGAGCTGTGTCAAAATATCATTCACACATAACCACTCCCTAACCCTTCATCACCAACCCCCTCCCTTTCTTGCATCACAGTATCATCTATACACAGCCATATTTTTATTACTATCGATAAAAGTAAGAACATGACAGAAATTTTTGAAAGTAATAAAAAGATGTATTGGATAGAAATTAAGGGAGGAAGAGGAGGTGAATCAAGTAGAGAAGAAAAGGTAAAAGGTGCAGATGGAGAGATGATAATGGAAGAGGAGGCAGCAGAGGAAGATGGGCAGAGTATTTTTGGGAGTTACTAAATGTGAAGGAGGATAGGGAGGGAAAGACAGTTGCAATGGGAAGTGCTAACAAAATGACTGTGATGAGTGAGGAAAATGGAAGAGAAATAAGGAAAGATGAAGTGAAGGCAGTTGTTTTGATGATGAGAGCTGGTAAGGCACCTGAGTTGGATGGATGTCATGCAGAATGTCTGAAAAATAGAGGTACAGTGATGGTGGACTGGCTGGTGAGGTTATTTAATGTTTGTTTAAAAGAGGGTAGAGTGCTGGAGGCCTGTATAGTTCCACTTTACAAGGGAAAGGGGACAAGTGTGAGTGTAGTAGTTTCAGAGGGATCAGCTTGTTAAGTGTAGTTGGGAAGGCTTATGAGCCTTGATTGAGAGGATTAGGAGAGGAATAGAGGGAGTAATTGGTGAGGAATAGTGCGGGGTTTAGGACAGGTTGGGGTTGCATAGATCAGATTTTTGTGGTAAGACAGATATGTGAGAAAGCTATAGGAAAAGGTACGGATGTTTTTTGGGGTTTTATGGATCTGGAAATGGCTTATGATAGGGTAGACAGGAAAGCACTGTGGCAGGTATTGCAGATATATGGGATAGGAGGAAAGCTTTTCAGAGCAGTCAAGAGTTTTTATGAGAGTAATAGAGCTTGTCTTAGGATTAGTAATGGAGAGAGTGAGTGGTTTGAGGTAAAGGTGAGACTTCATCAGGGATGTGTTATGTCACTCTGGCTGTTCAATTTATACATGGATGGGGTGGTGCAAGAGGTAAATGCAAGGGTAGTGGGTCAGGGACTGGAGATGGTTAAAGAAAATGGAGAAAAGTGGGAGATAATCCAGTTGTTGTTTGCTGACAACACTGTTTGTAGAAGGATCAGAGGAGGGATTGAGGAAATTAGTGACAGCTTGAGGTGTGCAAAAGAAGGAAGTTCAAGATAAATGTGGGTAAAAGTAAGGTGATGAGATGTGCAAGGGGAGAAAGTGGATAATTTTAGATACTTGGGGTGCAAATGTGGCAGGAAAGGGAATGAAGGTGGAGGTAGAATGTAAATTGAGAGAAGCAAGTAAATGTCTCGGGGGATTAAAAACTGTAATGAGAAATAGACATTTGGGAATGGATGCTAAGAGGAGATTGTATGAAGGAGTGATTGTGCCGACAGCACTGTATGGGGCAGAAACATGGAACATAAGAGAGGAAAAGAGGAGTTTGAATGTGTTTGAGATGAGGTGCCTGAGGAGTATGATAGGGGTTACTTGGCTAGAGTGAGAAATGAGGTGAGGAGAACAAGGGTGGAAAGGGAGTTGGGAGATAGGGCTGATGAGAGTGTATTGGGATGGTTTGGACACATGGAAAGAATGAGTGAAGAAAGACTAGTAAAAGTGGTGTGGAAGGCAAAGGTGAAAGGAGTGAACATGAGGGGGTGACCTAGGATGAGATGGTGGGATGGGGTAAAAGGAGCATTGGGAAAGAGGGGAATGTCTGTTGAGGAGGGACGGGAGAGGACAGAAGGTAGGGGTGAATGGAGAATGGTTGTCTATGGATGATGCTGTGATGCATGAAAGGGAGTGGGTGGGGGATGGGAGGTGAGGGAGTATGTATGAGAAATAAATAAATTGACGCAGCCCGAAGGGATTTCTCCCTGTCTTCTTTTTTTCTGCATGAGGGGATGGCTTTGCTACTTTGCCAATTCAATGAAGTGGCCTTGCTGTAAATGTGCTTTGTCTTGTGACACTGCTTCTGACCCAGGGTAGTGGCAAGATGCAGAGATGACCTGTCATCCAGGAAGTACCAAGAAATGAGGGAGGGAAGAAGGTGGAGGGGAGTGAAGTATGTTGGGGATGGAATGGGTGGGAGTGGTTGTTATGCCTTTGTTTTTTGGCTATCTCCCTTATAAGGGGGAAAAAGCCTTTGAAAGAAATTTATTATTTACAAAGCTATCTAGAATGGTTTAAATAACTCACAAGAGTTGACTGGAATAATTTGTTAGGTGAAGAAAACCCGGACTCTAACTTTAATGCATTTCATAATACATTGAAGATATGTGGAAGGCATGTTTCTTCAAAGAAGATTCTTCCAATTTGTTCTCCCACCCCTAGTGTGTAAACACATCAAAATAAATTACCAACAATAGCTTGTACATTTCAATTGAGGTAATGTGAGCATATGATAATATTGGTTGTTGGCATTTTGCTCCCCCACCCTTCCTGTGCTAAACACAATAAAAACCAGTTAATAACCAACACTCTTGTATATATGACTAAGGTAATTTAAACTTTTGGTGAATAATTAGTTGGTAATTCATTCTTCCTTGTTTGGCATAGGAGGGGTGGGGGAAGTAAGTTTTATTGCTAGATAGGAGCACTATACCCAAGGAGTGCCAACTATTACTGTTAAGTTAGGTATTTAGTTGTGCACACCTATATGATATACCATTAGAAAATTAAGTATTTTTGTAAATTATAATACATGAATGTAATGTTATACCAAGCAAATAGCTAAAGAAATGGGTAATTCACTAATCAGATAGTGTAAATTTCTAATGAAGAGGAATCATAGTAAATTTATTTGGCATTGCATCAATATGCATGAAGTGCAGATAATGAAAAGAACACAGTTTGAAATAACAATTACAATTGCCAAGGATAACACAAAAGAGCATGTAAGCTTATTTCCATCGTGGTCTTCATCTTGTTTCCAGACACCCCACAATAGCTGGATATGGTCCTTGGGCTCTTCCATGTATCTCTTTTACAATTAACATTTAAACAAGTTATTGAATTTCTAAACTAATAAAATTTGCATGTAATTATTGAGAATGTACACCATTCATGTTGTCCTTTATGGGATAAACACAATAAATGACTAATCTAGCCGGTTTTATTCCAGTATAATGCAAACACATTTTCACTTCTTTTTTGCACTTCAAATATCTACTTTTACTATGAAATGGTTATGTTAGGTTAGGTTAAGTTAAGATATATTAGGTTAGGAGCTATTGGTCAATGTAAATTTCATGTTAAATAGCTTCGCTTGCTCAATTCTGGAATTTTGCTGCCTAACCTACCCTACCAAATGTCTTATGGTGGAGATGGCCTTTGATGTGCTCACCCTGTCTCCATGAAAGATAAGAACAGGTGGGTGTAATAGTGACAAATTGACAGGCTCACTGTTCGTGTACTAATCTTATATTTTTAAAACTCATATAATTGCATTACTGTTTCTGGTGATTCTTTATTATAAATAATTTTCTTAAAATGTCAATGAACTTTGAAATTAGTCTATAAACAAATGAAGTGATAGATCAATTTGTTCAGAAACCTGATAATATTGTTGTTTCAGGTGACTTTTCATTAAATAAATAATTTTCTTGGAAAGATAGAACCCCAAAGAGGAAAAAAATAAAAATAGGTGAAACTTTGGTTAAGATTACAGAAACATGTAAGCACAGATATTTAATACAAAACTTTTGTCCAATACTCTTAACCTAATCTAACCACTCCATAGAAACAATATATCCTTCAAATACGAAAAAGGAAAAAAGTGAAAAATCCATTTGCCTGTTAGGCCTGCTGGAACAAAACCACTGGACCACAACTTACCACTCAAGAGCAGCCTGGTATGAGTGACATACTGACACGAGTGGTGTACTTTGAACCTTAATCAAAGCCTTACCGAGAAGTATAGGATTCAACCTTGCTACCACCCAAACTATGTAAGCAGCCGTTAATTGGTATCTTTGTAGGCATAAATTCAATACTGTAACTATTCCAGTATCATGCAAGCACTTTTGACTTTATTTTTTCATTTCAAAGATCTAATTCTTCGACTTCTGTAGAATCATGAATGGCTTTGTTTGGTTAGATTAGGATATATTAGGAGCTATTTGACAACGTAAATTCCGTGTTAGAATGATTCTAGAATTTTATTCCAGATTCCCATACTTGATCAATTTCTTCATTACACCAGGGTTCCTCCATTTCATTGAACATACTACATGCCCTGTCAGATATTAACTGTCATCCACCCTTGGGCAACCCTGCTTGCCAGGATCTTGTAAATGTACATAATGTAAAAAGTGCTAATTATTTTGTATCTATGGTCTACCAGATCCTTTTTATTTAGAGGATAGAATAAGCAGAATTAATACTTACCATTGTTTAAGTATTAAAATACGTATCCTCAATCCCTTAATTCATGGCACTTCTGTTTGTTGTGGTTGTGATTCAGCTTGTCGTACGGTTTGTTGTCATCAGTGCTTCCACAGCAAAAAATTTCGTTACCCCAGACAGTTGTGTCAATTACCCTAAATTATAACTTTATTATTATTATTATTATTATTATCATTATTATTATTATTATTATTATTATTATTATTATTATTATTATTATTATTATTATTATTATTATTATTATTATTATTATTATTATTATTATTATTATTATTATTATTATTATTATTATTATTATTATTATTATTATTATTATATTATTATTTTATATATATATACATATATATATATATATATATATATATATATATATATATATATATATATATATATATATATATATATATGTGTGTGTGTGTGTGTGTATTTACCTAGTTGTATTTACCTAGTTGTATTTTGCGGGAAGGGGAGCTATGCTCGTGTTGTCCCGCCTTTGTATCTTGCAGTGTCTAGTTTGTTTTTAAACTCATGAATGGTTTTTGCGCATACTATTCCATTGTCCAGTTTGTTCCAAGTGTCCAAAACTCTATGAGGAAAACTGTTTTTCTTCAGTTCTCTTCTATAGCTATGTTTTTTTATTTTCTTTCCATGTCCTCTTGTGTTTCTTTTGTCCCAGTTAAGTAAGCTCTCACTATCGAGTACCTCTGTGCCTTTCATGATTCTGTAGATGGTCAATAGGTCACCTCTCTCTCTTCTTTGCTCCAGTGTCGGTAACTCCAGTTTAGCCAATCTCTCTTCGTATGATAGGTTTGCAAGTGCAGGTGCCATTTTTGTAGCTGCTCTTTGGATTCTTTCTATTTTCTTTATATTCTTTTTGGTACTGGGGGACCACAATGTCGCTGCATACTCTAATCTAGGCCTTATCAATGTAACCAATATTTTTTTCATCATGTCTTCGTCCAAGTATTTAAACGCCACTTTTATTGATCTTAGCAAGTTGTAAGTCTCCCCGACAATTTTGTTAATCTGTATATCATAGGACAAGTCGTTCGTGATAATTACTCCCAAATCTTTTTCGGATCCTACTTTCTTTACTTCTTTGGTTCCAATTGTATATTTTCCTGATATTCTGTTTTTGCTTTTTCCAAACTCCATTATGCTACACTTCTTAGTATTAAAGTCCACTTCCCATTTCTGACTCCAGTTCCATACCCTATTTAGGTCTTCTTGCAGTGCTTCACAGTCCTCATCAGTTTCTATTTTCCTTAGCAGTTTGGCGTCATCGGCAAAGAAGCTCATGTAGCAGTTCACGTCCTCATCCATGTCATTCATATAGATAGCAAACATTATTGGTGCCAGCACAGATCCTTGCGGTACTCCACTGATCACCTCTTTCCAATCTGAATATTTTTCTCTGAGCACTACTCTCATCTTTCTACCAGTCAGAAAGTCCTCTATCCATTTTAGTAGGTTTCCCTGTATTCCTCCTATGTGTTCCAGTTTTTTTAGTAGTTTTCTGTGTGGTACTTTGTCAAAGGCTTTTTGCAAGTCTAGGAATGCACAATCAGCCCATCCATTTCTTTCTTGCACTATGTCTATTAGTCTTGAGTAAAAGCATATTAAGTTTGTGGAGCATGATCTTCCTTGTCTGAATCCGAATTGTCTTGGGTTTAATATGTCATTGTCTTCCAGATGTTTTACCCATCTATTCTTGATTATTTTCTCACAAATTTTGGCTATGGTGCTTGTTAGTGATACTGGCCTATAGTTGGTGGGTTCTTCTTTGTTTCCTCCTTTGTGTATTGGTACAATGTTAGCGTTTTTCCAGTCCTCGGGTATCTTTCCTTCTTTGAGTGAGCTGTTTATTAAGATGTGTATTTTGTCTGTTAGTTCTTCTTTGCACTCCTTTAGAATCCAATTTGCAATACCGTCCGGGCCATGTGATTTTCTGACATCCAGCCTTGATAAATGTTCTGATATTTCCTTTAGTGATGCTGTAAACTCATTCATGAGGGGAGATTTCTTGTTTTTGTCTATGTCACAATTTGGTATTTTCTCTCTGGTGAAAACAGATTTAAAGTGATTGTTCATGACTTCGGCCATCTCTAAATCTTCTGTGTATTCTATGTTTCCTTGGCATAGTTTCACCAATTCCTGTTTGTTTTTAAGTTTACCATTCACATACCGATAGAATAGTTTGGGTTGCTCTTTGCATTTGTCTATAATATCCTTCTCATGGTTCCTTTTCTCCTCTCTTCTCACATTAACATACTCATTTCTATAGTTAACATAAATTTACCATTTGCTTTGTTTTTTGTCTTTTCTCCACTTTTTCCAAGCTTTGTCCCTTCTGTCTTTTGCCTCACTGCATCTTTTGTTGAACCAACATTTAATGTACTCTCTCTCTCGCTTTTGTCTTGGTACATGCCTGTTTACCCCTTCATTGTAGTTTTCCATCAATATATTCCATTTCTCTTCCACTGCTGTTTCTTCCCTGTAAAATATTTCCCAGTTTGCATTCCGGAAGAATGTCTTTAGTTTTGTAAAGTCTGTTTTGTTGTACCTCAGTCTTCCTTTCCTATGCTTTTCGTTCCTCTCTATGTCTATTTCTTCCTTTAGTATAGTTTCGATGAGTACATGGTCACTCTTTCCAATTGGTGTCTCATACTGGACTTTATGCACTATTTCAGGCTCTGTTGTAAATATTAGATCTAGTTTCGATGGCTCTTCATTATTTCTGTACCTTGTGTTTTCACGGACCCATTGGGTCATTGTGTACTCCATGGTCATATCTAGCAGTACATTGCCCCACGAGTCATCTCCTCCTTGCACTGTCATGCTGTCCCAACAAATTTCTTTGCAATTACCAGATTACCCTTACCCATTAGTATCTCATTGAGTGATTTTCTTGTGTCATCTAGCATTTTTGTATGTTCGATTTCTTTCCAAGCGCTTGTTTTTGGAGGCACATAAGTCACCACAAACTTTCTACTTTTCATATTCTTGCCTTCGACTTTTATCATGATCAATTCAGCATTACCTTTGCCCTCTGCAATTTTTGTCACCTTTAGGTCTTTCTTGGCCAAGAACATGATTCCCCCTCCCTGTTTCTTGTCCCTGTTTTTTATCCAGTAGTTGTATAAACCTTGTCCGATAACAGTGGATGGTATTTCACCTCTTAGTTTAGTCTCTACAATTCCCATTATGTCTGGTTTTGCTTCTAACAGATAATCATTGAGTTCGTTCAGTCCCGAAATTAGTCCGTCAATGTTGGTATAGGCCACTTTTAATTTTCTTCCTTCTCCCTGGTTTCTTCTTCCCTTGTTTTGTTCGTTTTGAAGTGCCATTGTCTTAATCTCAAGTCTATTACTCTCCACTGGAATTCTTTGCATTCTGTCTCCGATCTTTTCAAGTTTTTTTCCTTTGCTTCTTCTCTTAGTGCCCTTTCTTTTTCTAATTCCTCAGTACTCATTTCTCTTTTTATCCATATCTTATTGTATTTTTCACTCTTTGCCAAGTTACCTACTTTTTCAAATATGTCTTCTACTACCACTTGTGACCTTAGTTTTATCTTTAGAGGTCGATTCCTATCCTTAGTATAGCGACCAATTCTGTAAGTCTCTTCTAAGTCTGTGCCTGAATCACTGTCTCCCCCCTGAATTTCATTAAGGATTTCTACTGCTGTCTCTTTTTCTTCTTTGTGTGTGTGTGTGTGTGTGTGTGTATATATAAATATAAATATAAATATATATATATATATATATATATATATATATATATATATATATATATATATATATACAGATCCTTTTAAAATACGTATCTTCAATCCCTATTCATGGCACTTCTGTTTGTTGTGGTTGTGATTCAGCTTGTCGTACGGTTTGTTGTCAACTTATCATGCTTCTTCTCGTCTTCTGAACACGGTTGCTAGATTGGGCTACAAGTCGCAAATTGGGCTACTTTTGAAAGCTCGGCGCGACTTAAATTTGAGTTTTGCGACTTGCGACATTTTGGGCTATTTTTGAAGTAAGTTGGGCTACTAATGAGAAGAACGGTAGTTATTATTTCTGCATTCATGAAGACTAATAGAGTAGTGATAATATCTGCATTCAGGAAGTAATTTTGGCATATTTTTGGCGACAGCTGGCATTTTTTTCTTGGTAAAACCAACTAGGCAACCCTAGTCCGATTTGAGACTGCTACGTAGGATGAAAATTAACAGGAACGTATTCAACGTGCTACATCGCCCTGCTCGCTTCTCGGCCCGCAGACGCACAGTACGAAATGTACGTATTCGAATATGAAAATTAACAGGAACGTATTCAACGTGCTAGATCGTCCCGCTCGCATCTCGGCCCGCAGAGGTTCAGTACGAAATGTACGTATTCGATTAGGCAGCGAAATGGAAGAGGTGGTCAAACTACTCGAAAACGTTTCAGTCTGCCTGGTTAAAGGATCCCCTGTTTGAAATATGGTTAGCGGAAGTGAAAGAGGATTGAAATAAGGCACGTTGTAAAGTTTGTAGAACGGACATGAGAGCTCACAGAACGGATTTAAAAAAAAATCACAGTGAGTCGTTAAAACAAACAAAATGTATCGAAAGTAAGTGACAAGCAAATGAGCATCAAGTCTGTTCTATCAAAGAAGGAAGATAAACTTAGTAAATTTGAAATTCGTCTCTCTGTATATGTAGCATGTCATTCTTCTATTCAGTCAAATGATCATCTGAGTGAACTCTTGAAAGTAGAAATGTCATCAACATCAAGTGCGAGCAATTAAACTTAGTAAATTTGAAATTCGTCTCTCTGTATATGTAGCATGTTATTCTTCTATTCAGTCAAATGATCATCTGAGTGAACTCTTGAAAGTAGAAATGTCATCAACATCAAGTGCGAGCAATATATATATATATATATATATATATATATATATATATATATATATATATAAATATATATATATATATATATATATATATGATGAGGAATGGACGACAAAATGAGTGGCAGGGTGGTGAGATAAACACCGAGAACCGTTGAAGTTTCATTAACTGACGTTTCGCTCTAAACAGAGCTTCTTCAGAGTGTACAAACATAATCGGGAAATCAACAATTACCGGGTATATATCTTACATCATTCCGCGTTCCTTCCTTAACCCACCCCCTCCCTCCCTCTCGTACCCTTCAGCTCCTGTAAAATCATCCAGCCGGACATTTTGGACAGCTTAATAAAACCATCACGATGGTTACAGCAGGGCTGGGATGCTATAAAAGCTGCTTCTACTATTTTTCTTTTTTTCTTGTCTAATCCTTGTTTTAATATTTCCACTCCGTCCCAGTTAGGTAAATGCCCGTATTCCTCCGCATGAATCACCAGGGCGTTTGATGTTCGGTGGGCTCTCAGGCCTGTGAGGACCTGAGTAACGAAGTTGAAAATCTACGAGCCAGCACCAGCCAGGTACGTTTACCATCATTCCTTCTACGCAAACTTGATACCGAGAAATCAGTGCAAAGTGTGAGACTGGAAAAGAAATTGAAGTTACTCTGTGAACAAAGTGATTTGCTAAAGCATGGAAACACGTTAACAATCCCTGTTTAAAACCTTTCTCTACATCACTGTCATCCCATCTATAGTTTTTATTTATAAAATCAGAAAAAACTTTTGTTACTCACACCGGTATCGAACTTAAGACCGAGCGAAAGGGCTTGTTTTTCAGTGTCAGATAGTTGTCGGTTTGAAAGATTCACTATGAGATCAGCATTGCCCACTTCATTCCAATCACTTTGTTCACAGAGTAACTCCAATTTCTTTTTCAGTCTCACACTTTGCACTGATTTCTCGGTATCAAGTTTGCGTAGAAGGAATGATGGTAAACGTACCTGGCTGGTGCTGGCTCGTAGATTTTCAACTTCGTTACTCAGGTCCTCACAGGCACTTAGCAGTGGCCATTTGAAGGACTTAAGTGACCTAATCACGAGACTCAGTAATGTGGATTTCTCACAGAAAGTCATGATAAGTTATGATGTAACTGCTTTGTTCACAAATGTTTGCGCAGAGGGGGCACTAACAGCAGCAGACTACAACATCAAAATGATGGATTTACTCAACGATACATCCACGTATGAGAAAAAAAAACCCTTAGGAAACGCAGAACGGGAAGGGATACGGTTCAAGAAAGAAGCCAGGAGGATTTTAATGCGAACCAACAGAGGCAAGAAACTTGTGGGATTGTTAGAAGAAGCACCAAGACCGCCCAGGATGAGGGGATTACCAAAGACACACAAGCCGGGTATACCGATGAGACCCATTACGTCAGGTATCGGCAGCGCTCCCCACAGGTTAGCGAAGTGTTTAGCCAAACCGTTATCTCGATGTTTGGGGGCACTTAGCAGTGGCCATTTGAAGGACTCAAGTGACCTAATCACGAGACTCAGTAATGTGGATTTCTCACAGAAAGTCATGATAAGTTATGATGTAACTGCTTTGTTCACAAATGTTTGCGCAGAGGGGGCACTAACAGCAGCCAAGGAAGCCATCGGTAATATAGATGACCAGGATTTACCAGTGGGAAGAAATGATTTTTTGGAATTAGTCTCTCTGTGTATCAGATTCGGACCGTTCATGTTCCAGGATGAGGAATATTGTCAGATACGTGGTCTGGCAATGGGGAGTCCACTCAGTGCAGTCCTAGCATCATTATACATGGAAGTTTTGGAGAGAGATCATTTTATGAAAATTATGGGAAGAGGGACCCATTGGTTTCGATATGTAGACGACGTCCTAGTCATTGCCCCGGAGAAAACCAATTTCACCACCAAACTTAATAGGCTGAACATGGTAGACAGGGATATTCAGTTCACAGTAGAACACGAGGTGGATCAAAAGTTACCTTTCTTGGATGTATTAATTTGGAGGAAGGATAACGGCACGGTGGGTTTCTCGGTTCACAGAAAAGCTACCAACAAAAATGACCTCATCCACTACTTTTCAGCACATAGTGAAAGGATAAAGAGAGGAGTAATAATTGGATTTTTTCTCAGAGCGTTCCGGGTATGTAGTGAAGAACATATTGACAGAGAAATCAAATATATTTTTAAAGTGTTCTCAGGACTAAAATATCCAGAAGGGTTACTCCATAGTTTGAAGAAAATAGCTCTTAAAATAATGGAAAAGAGAAATGATGAGAAAAAGGAGACCAAGGAAGGTGGCTTCATTGTAGTTCCAAACTCCAAGCACACAGAAGAGTTAGGACATTTGCTCCGCAGAGCAGGGCTGAAGATCGCCAGTACATCCAATACGAAGATAGGTGAAGTAGTGAGAGGTAAGAGTAGAAATGAACATAATAACAACAGCATGGTTTACAGAATCCCATGTGGTGGCTGTGACCTAAACTACTTTGGGGAGACAGGAAGAGGCATACACAAGCGGACATATGAGCACAAGAGCGACCTGAGGGCCCACCGAACATCAAACGCCCTGGTGATTCATGCGGAGGAATACGGGCATTTACCTAACTGGGACGGAGTGGAAATGTTAAAACAAGGATTAGACAAGAAAAAAAGAAAAATAGTAGAAGCAGCTTTTATAGCATCCCAGCCCTGCTGTAACCATCGTGATGGTTTTATTAAGCTGTCCAAAATGTCCGGCTGGATGATCTTACAGGAGCTGAAGGGTACGAGAGGGAGGGAGGGGGTGGGTTAAGGAAGGAACGCGGTATGATGTAAGATATATAATTGTTGATTTCCCGATTATGTTTGTACACTCTGAAGAAGCTCTGTTAAGAGCGAAACGTCAGTTAATAAAACTTCAACGGTTCTCGGTGTTTATCTCACCACCCTGCCACTCATATATATATATATATATATATATATATATATATATATATATATATATATATATATATATTACAAAGGATTACAAAGGCGGAGCATGCCGACAGGAGACCTTTTGATCCATATCTAGGTCGGATGCAAAAAAGAAAAAAAGAAAAAAAAAAGAAAAAAAATAATATTAATAAAAAATAAAAACTATAATAATGTAAATAACAAATAAAATACATAAATAAATGCATAGGTATAGTTGAATAACAAACAAACAGGTAAATAGTAAATGATAATAAATTGACATATAACTAATAATAAATGAAAATCAGACAGACAAATTATAACAAAACAAAAACAAATAATATAACATAAATTATAATCATTACAGCATCTTACTTAGGTATTTATCTAAATGATTCTTAAAGCTTCGAACTGAACTACATTGCACTACCTGTGCAGGAAGTTTATTCCATTCATTAACTACACGGTTGGCAAAGTTGTTTCTACCTACTTCCAAATTGAATCTATTTCCGGATAGTTTGAGACCATTGTTTCTTGTCTGATTCTCATTCAATGTGAAAATTTGGTCACTTTTGATGTTGTCAATTCCCTTTAAAATCTTAAAGACCTGTATCAGGTCACCTCTGAGTCTACGCTTTTTTAGGGAAAACAGATTCATGTGCTTAAGTCGATTTTCGTATGATTTATTTTTGATATTTGGAATCAGTTTTGTGGCTCGCCGTTGTACTTTTTCCAGTCTGTCAATGTCTTTAATGAGATTCGGTGACCATACGGAAACAGCATATTCCAAATGTGGACGAACTAACGATTTATATAGCTTGTTAATGAGTGATGGACTTTTGAAATCAAAAGATCGCGCAATCAATCCCAGAATCTTATTTGCTTTCTCAGAGGCTGAAATACACTGTTTGGATGATTTGAGGTCGTTACTGATAATTACGCCGAGATCTTTTTCACTATCCACTTTTGTTAACGAATTTTGAAATAACTTGTAATCGTACTTACTGTTATTTTTACCTATGTGCATTACCTTGCATTTACTTGTGTTAAATTTCATTAGCCACTTTTCAGACCATTGCTGTAATTGATCTAAATCTTCTTGAATATCTAATTGGTTTGAGTGATCATTTGCCACTCCGCACAGTTTTGTATCATCAGCAAATTTGGAAACAGTAGATTTTAGTCCATGGTCTATATCATTTATATATACTATGAATAGAAGTGGCCCAAGAACGGAACCCTGAGGAACTCCACTTGCAACACTTTTCCATCCAGAAGTTTTTCCATTTAAAACAACTCTCTCTTTTCCGGTGCACGACACAATGTCGAAAGACAGAATGTCGAAACGACAGAATGTCGAAACGACAGAATGTCGACTGAGACAAAATGTCGAAATTTCAGATATCACGTGATTATGTACATAAAATCACCGAAAAATGCTAACCTGTGTTCACGCTCAACAACTGAAATATCCACCAAAAAAATTGTTGCCTTTTCCTAATTAAGTGTACATAAAATATCCACCAAAAACCCTGTTGTCTTTTCCTAATTAAGTGTACATAAAATATCCCCCAAAAAACTTGGTCACCTTTCCTAACTAACTTTCTTGACTGTACATAAAGTGAATATTCTGATTTCAAAATCAATTCTTGCACTACATTCATTCGAATACAATACAAAGAAAACATGGCAGAATTCTTCGTTGCTCAAAAAGGAGGAAAAAAACTTTCATACGAAGGTTTTCTTTACACCAAAAACAAGTGTGTTAAGGAAAAAATATACTGGCGCTGCGAGGACCGTGCCTGTTCAGGAAAAGCTGTAACTGTTGATGATGTGATAGTAACCACAAAAGCTCAAAATATACATGGGCCAAATCCTGCAAAGGTTGAGGTCCAGCAATCGATGTCCAGGATTAGGCGCATCGCCAAAGAAACTTTGGAAGGGACCTCGCGGATAATATGCCAAGAACTCTCCAGCCATCTTCCAGAAGAGGTTCGTGGATATCTTCCGGAAGAGTCGAGCATCAAAAGGATGATTCAGAGGCAGCGTCGTAAAAACCAGCCGGGCTTACCTCGTAGTGTTATAGACCTTACCCTACCTGATCCTTACATCAAGACAAAACAAGGGGACCCTTGGATCGTGGCTGATATCAGTTTTGGCAACAATGAGCGGATCATAGTGTTTTGTTCAAACAACAACCTGAGGCATTTATCAAACTCTTCGGTATGGTACGGCGATGGCACTTTTGACGTCTCCCCAGGATTGTTTTATCAACTCTACACCCTGCATGCACCAGTGATGGGGCAAATGCTGCCTCTCCTTTTCGTGTTGACAACCAAGAAAACTAAAGACGCTTATCGTCGTATCTTCTTAGCCATCCAAGAAGCTGCATCACAACGTGGTCTGGATCTCAAAGTTAATATTTACAGAAGTGACTTTGAGCGCGCTGCGATGGAAGCTGCAAAGGATATCCTGTCTGTGCAAAAGGTCGAGGCCTGTTTCTTTCACTTTGCTCAAGCGCACTGTAGAAAGGTTGTGGATTTGGGTTTGCGTGAAATGCACGTGAACGACAGCGATTTTGCACAGAGACTTAAACAGCTGACTGCTTTTGCTTTTGTTCCCCCTTTTGTGTGATTCCATTATCAACTTCAATAAGGCAATCGCAGTTCACTGTGGTTTCATTAATAGTCTTTTAATTAATTTAATTGCAATTGAATTGGTGTAAGTGACTGTTGTTTAAGTTGTTTTATCTTCATTGTTATGTTAAAGAAAACCATGCCGGGCGGCCATGTCGGGTCGAGTATTTTAGGAAATATCGGTCTTTATTACCGAGTTTGATTTTCTTTAAAACAATATCCATCTTCAAACAACCTCTTTTAGTCATGATTAGTCAAATGCCACTAATATAAGAGGCACACATGACCGAATAATTAGTGAAATGCATATTTCGACATTATGTCGCATTCGACCATCAGTCGTGTCGACATTTTGACCATTCGACATTCTGTCTTTCGACGTTCTGTCGTAGACCCCTGTTTTCGACCTTTCAACCAATTACTAGTCCAACCTAATAGGCTACCACTTATTCCATGCAAAGCTAATTTAGTAAGTAGTCTTTCGTGTGGGACGGTATCAAAAGCTTTTGCAAAGTCTAGATATATTAAATCTATATTGTTTCTTATCGGCTGAGAAGAAACCTGCACAGCGAAGCTTACTTAGCTATAGCGGTAATCCCCTACCACACTCCTGGCCAAATGGCCACTTCCGGAAGGGAGTGTGTGGTTGGACATTCCGCATAAATCATCGGAAATTTAAAATTCCCGGCTCTGTGCAGGTGGCGCAAGCGTCTACAACCCCACCTCCCCCTCCCTATCCCCTCCCTTCTTACTCGGCTGCACGGATTGAGCCGTCACTTAGCATCGCGGAACCAGACGAGTCGGTCACTCAACAACCCACCTTCTTTTCATGCAGGTAAGTCTGGTTCCTGCTCGTGCTCGTGTTCTCGTAGGGAGCTCTACCTGTTCTCCTGCAGTTTTTCCCCTTCGGTGTTGTGTCCAGACACCTTTGGGACACCCCGTCTATGATTACCATTATTCTATTTTCAGACCAAACGCTTGTGTGTGGAATCCGGCTGCACAGCCAGGATCTCGTCAGACGGCCACCACGGCCTCTGCTCCCGCCATACCCCTTGTTTCTCACAAGCTGGCGTTGTGTGCAAAGCGCGGGTTGAGGAGATTCGTGCTGCTCCTCCCAACACCCGTTCCAAGCTAGCTGCCCTCGAACTCCTTTGGGAGGCATGGCGCAGAGCTCGGAAATTGAAATCCGCTGACGACCCCCCCCCCCTAGTGTGGGCGGATCCGGCGTTAGGCGTGGAATTGGGCCTCGTTCGCCCTCGCCATCCGTCTCCCTATGTCTCCGAGACTTCCGTTGGTGCACAACCTGGGCCTCTCGGAGTACAAGGGGACGAGTCTGATGTTGCGGAGTATGGTGTCCCCGAGCGTCCTCAGGCCTCTCGGCAGCCCCATACATCCGACCATCAAGGGTCCTTAAAACCCTTACGGCTTGCTTTGTCAAGCACCCCCACGACCTCTGCTCCCGCCATACCCCTTGTTTCTCACAAGCTGGCGTTGTGTGCAAAGCGCGGGTTGAGGAGATTCGTGCTGCTCCTCCCAAAACCCGTTCCAAGCTAGCTGCCCTCGAACTCCTTCGGGAGGCATGGCGCAGAGCACGGAAATTGAAATCCGCTGACGACCCCCCCCCTAGTGTGGGCGGATCCGGCGTTAGGCGTGGAATTGGGCCTCGTTCGCCCTCGCCATCCGTCTCCCTATGTCTCCGAGACTTCCGTTGGTGCACAACCTGGGCCTCTCGGAGTACAAGGGGACGAGTCTGATGTTGCGGAGTATGGTGTCCCCGAGCGTCCTCAGGCCTCTCGGCAGCCCCATACATCCGACCATCAAGGGTCCTTAAAACCCTTACGGCTTGCTTTGTCAAGCACCCCCACGAACTCGTCTTCCTCCCTAGTTCACTCGCGTGAACCCGGCAGGAAATCTCGCTCGAAAAAGAGGTCTGCCTCACCGAGGTCCAGGACGCTCAGCTTGTCCCCACCCTCCACAGCCTCTCCCCCCAACTCACCCTCCCTTCCTCGCTCTCCTTTTCCTCGCCGTAAATCCCACAAGGGCAGGGAGCCGGAGGACGAAACGAGGGGAGAGGGAACTCTGGCTGCCCAAGTGGCTGCCCTCCTTCCGTCCCTGATAGGCCCCGTCCTTGAATCGGCCCTATCACATTATCCGGCCTTTCGGGCCGCGCAAATCATAACGCACCCCTCTCCAGAGCAACCTCCTATTGAACCTACGGCTCTAGCCCCCCCTCCCACTCTCCCTCCTGGTCCTTCCCTCCGCCCCTCCGTGCCGGCGACAGGTATAGGACTAGAAGGCCCCTCTCAGGAGGAACCCCCCAATCAGACGTCCGTCGGGTTGGACGGGGTGGAGGACCACTACAGTTCTTCTTTACCTTATCCTCCTACCATGACGGACTCTTTTGAGTTCCGCCCCTTCTCATGGTGTGACCTTCCCCGGTCCTGGGAGTACTCGTTTGGGGAAGGCCACAAGCTAGTGGCCTGGTCTCCCGACTACTCGCTACCGGAGGGCTGGAGGAGGAGAGATGACGTTATCCTAAAGTGGGCCAACGACGAGGAGGGGGCTAAGGTTCTATATAAGATTCGACCCCTCTCCGCCCCGGCCTCCACGCCCTCCAGGATTTCCACCTCTAACACTCTGAACGCATTAGGTGCTCTCCTGGAGAACCCTCGTTTAAACCCTGATGGGCATATGTTTGTCGACAGGTCGGGGGACTCGCCGGCGGTAGCACTCTCCCCAAACGCCTGGTTCCCGCAGGAGAAAGGGGAGAAGGCCTTAGACATCCCTGCTCTCTTCGAGCGGGCCCAAGACCAACCCAAGACGGTTCCTCCTCGACGGCATATCCCTTCATCATTCCCCGTCGTCCTGCCACCACCCTTCGCGCCGGAGGGCCTGCGCGATTGCTTATGGCACTCGGGCAGGGACCCCGCCCTCCCCCATCAACTTAGTGAACCGGAGGCTAAGTTGCTGACGACGGAGGCCTCGACCAGACAAGACCTTGCCTCTACCATCTCGACCGTCACGGCAATCGCGATGATGAGGAACTGGCTGACGACGCTCGCCACGAGCTTTGAGGACTTCCCGCGGGAAGAATTGAGGTGAGTGGGATATTTCAATCTATACAGAGGGTCCAGACCTGTCCTGGCGAGAGACGCTCAGGTAGCGTCTTCACCCAGGACGGAGCCTCTTGACTAGCGCCCGAGGACGAGGTCGTTCGGAAACGACCTCGGCCTCGCATATGTTATACGTTCTACAATTGAGCGATGTGACTTTATTACACCCTCCGGGGATCGGGATCCTTCTCGCCCTACTAATTTGATTCGCGTGTTTTCTGTATGCAGACACACCCTGGCGGCACTCTCTACCGTGGCAGAGGGTACAGCCAACATGGCGTCATCAGCCCTACCCCCAGCAGCGAGGGCCTTCACCGCGGCTCGTTTGGCAGCTCGTCAGTCTGCAACGCGGTCGGCCCCGGAGATAGCTCGCCGGGGCGTGGTGAGAGCAGCTCCCCTTTCCCGTGGTCTGTTCGACCAGGAAGCGACAGACCGCGTCTTCGCTACGGTCCCGACCGTCATCCAGATCCAACAACCCTCCCAACCTTCGGAGACATCATGGAGGGGGAACACTTCCTTCAACGTGCCGTCTTTCTGCTCGCCCTGGCTACGGGTTATAGGGCGTCACAGCTGGCGGCGATCACCCGCCACCAGTCCTTCTCCAACCTGGAGGAGGACTGCTCTGCCCTAACTCTCGCTCCATCACCTACATTCCTAGCCAAGAATGAGCAGGCGGACGACATGATTGGCCCTATCAGAATACCATCCTTCCTGGAGGAAGGAAACCCACACCCGCTGTGCCCGGTCCGTGCGTTTAAAGACTACGTGGAACGCACGGAAGGGGTGTCCGAGGATCATCTCTTCTACAATTCGAAATCTCGGAACCCCCTAACCCCGAGGTCCCTGGCGCGTCTACTTTGCCGCATTATAGAGAAGGCCGACCCGGGCCATGCCCCCCACGCCCACAACATCAGAGGCCTCGCGGCATCGCTGGCATTTCTCCGCACCCACTCTGTGGAACGGGTGCAGGACCTCGGGGGCTGGGCATCAGCAACTTCCTTCAAGACACGGTATCTCTACCACTCGATCACCCCTGTCCCATGTGTCGCCATGGGAACGGCTCCACCCCTCTCTTCGCAAAAGAAGGGGGGCAAAGGGCGACCGAGGGGTAGGGGAAGGCCCAGGAACCGCTGAGCAAGATACAATATTCTACATAGAATTTATGCACTATGTAAATTGTACAATATTATTTTTATAAAAAATAAACAAATGAATATATATATATTGATATTGATATCGATATAAGTACTTGATGCTTTTTGTCTCCCCTCTACTGAATGATAAGATGAATAGTCTCCCATACGAGACACACGTAATAACGGCTTGAGCCCTGTCCTCGACTACAATTTGGGCTTCACCTTCTCCTCCCACCTATCCTCGTCTCATGCTTAGCTTCGCTGTGCAGGTTTCTTCTCAGCCGATAATACTTCTTTGTCGCGGCTAGTGCCGCTTAAATCGTTTTTATCGGCTTAAGAAACCTGCACAGATTTAGGGTCCCTCCCTCCTCCCACAGGCGAAGCCTTCATTTCTCATTGAAGTGACGGCTCAATCCGTGCAGCCGAGTAAGAAGGGAGGGGATAGGGAGGGGGAGGTGGGGTTGTAGACGCTTGCGCCACCTGCACAGAGCCGGGAATTTTAAATTTCCGATGATTTATGCGGAATGTCCAACCACACACTCCCTTCCGGAAGTGGCCATTTGGCCAGGAGTGTGGTAGGGGATTACCGCTATAGCTTCGCTGTGCAGGTTTCTTAAGCCGATAAAAACGATTTAAGCGGCACTAGCCGCGACAAAGAAGTATTTTATCATAATTCGAGATAACTGTGTTGTAGAATTCGAGTAAGTTATATATATATATGTATATATATATATGTGTGTGTGTGTGTGTGTGTATGTATGTATGTATACTTATATATTGGGCTACTTTAGCCAGAAATTTGCGACTTTTAGTCCTGCATCTCGCGACTTTCGGCAGTTTACATCAGGCAACCCTGCTTCTGAATCACTGTGATCTTGGATCACGTGCTGGACAGCTACTACCCTCACGAATACTTAGGGTTTATAATGTCCGAATTATTTAAAGATTATCGATCCATAAAGGGTCATTAAGCCAGGTGTGAACCTGTTATCCGGTTTAATTTACCATTACAATTTCCAAAACAGTCCTGTTGTGCGCAAATAAAACACTACTTTGTCAATAAGGAAACCGTCATTGGCCAAAAAATGGTCATGAACTGAATGTTGTTGAGTCTGCAGTGATGTATAAGTGTCTGGCGATGTGTTGTATTGCGTGCAGTGTATGAGTATGTGTCTTACTGATAGTGTAGTGTTGCAGTTGTTGCACTGAGAAGGAAATACGCCAGTGATGTAAGGATCTAGGCGGGTGATGTAGGTAGAATTCATCCTCAGCCATGCCATGGCGATTTCCTCCCGTCTATTGCTTCTGTATATGATATTGACCAGTTTAAGTGCTCCTTTTGTTTGTGTGTGATACGGAGATTGTCCCACTGGTGTTGCCAGTGGGCGTATAATTGTTTTCCTGATTGAATTAAAAGTGCCTATGTCTACGGGTATACCTATAATAATCATTTTCTAACGCAGATTTGGTCAGCATGTCCGCTCTTGTTCCCAGAGATCCCAATGTAGCTGGGAACCCAAGAGAGAGTAATAGACTTGTTGGTCGTCGAAAGGGCGCTAATATTTTAACCCAGGAGAGAATTCCCCCATTTGGTTACCTAACTGAATTGACTGTAATGCACTCAAAGAATCTGAGAAAATATCAAAGTTACTGTGTGCGGATCGAGCCATTTCTATCGATTTTGATATTTCGAAAAGTTCGGCAATACAAATGCTTTTATGGTCCGGCAATCTGAACATCATCCAGGTTGTGGAGCTAGATAATGCTGTCCCTGTCTTACGGCCATAATTGGAACCACCATACAGTGCCCTGTGGCCACTGTACCCGTTGATGACTTGTAGGGTCATCTGTCGGAATTCTTCCACCGAGCACGATTTCTTGTGGAGGTCTTCGCCGATGTCGACATTCAGGGTGATCTTTTCCCACGGTGGTATGTGGAAGGTCTTCAAATTTTCAATAGATCACAGTGGCACTGAATATTGCTCGCACAAGGATCGGATCCTGATGGAAAAGTGATTAAGCCTGGGGTTGGTAAAGTGATCATATTGGGATGCCGCCAGCTTGCAGGGATGACGTGGAATACGAAGCACTTTGGGGGCGTAGCAAAGTGTTAGAAGTTTGCGCCGTTGGTGGAGGGGGGGGGCATTGGCTTCAACTTCCAGCCTCTCGACTCATGTGCAGCGTAAGGCTTGATTCACACTATCGGTCCGGTCGCGCTCCGCTCTCGGTCCGGTCCAATATTGTCTCATTAATTTCAATGGAAGCATTCACACTGGCACTCTCGCTCCGGTTTCGCTCCGGTCACGGTTCCGTCAAAAGATATTTTTACTGGAGCGAGAGCGGAGCGTGACCGGACTGTGAGCGCCAGTGTGAACTCAGTTGCCACGGTCCTGCTCCTGCTCCACTCCAGTCGAGATTCAGCCTTCATATAAGTAAGTAGTGTTACCTTCTGTCCTACCAAACCATGGATAATCCAAAGGAAACACCACAATGGGATCATGAGAAAGTTAGAAAAATGATAAAAATACGTTTTCTTTTTATTCATCACTGATACAATGACAATGCGTACACAGAGGATATACATAAGCACCAACTGAATAAAATATAACCTACAAAACTTACTTTAATTTTGTGGATTCAGATGAAATGCTAATAGAATTAGTCAAAAGGTAAACCAGAGCTGTATGACCTGACTTCGCTGCACTGCAGTGATAACGTGGCGAAAAGAAGAAGCTGTGTTGAAATAAGCAGGCAGCTGGGTTGTGAAGGTAAGAAATTTCATACAATAGCCTAATGTCCACTGTGGAAATGCATTTCCTATCCTCACTAAACAATTTTCCTATACAATAATGTTTGCATACTTATCATATTCCCAAGGTACTGAGAGAAAAAAAAAATACACATTATTAACCGAAGAAAGAAATTCCATATGTATAATAACCTATTATCCACTGCGGAAATGCATCTCCTTAGCTCACTCAACAAATATTCCTACACAAGTTTGTTTATCTACTTATATTTTATCATTTTGCCAAGGCATTGAACCAGCTGGGAAGCTGAAATAATCTCTCAGTGTTTCTCTCACGCCAAAAGCCTCCCTTGTAGTATTTCCCCCTCTTCTTCTCATTGGACGTACTGTGTTTGATGGAGGCATGACAGCAGTATCTGGTAATGCAACATCATTTGGGTGTATCAGATTGTGAAGTATGCATGTTGTTGTAATGATTGCATTAGCGTTAGAAGGCATAGCTTTAAGTTTCCTTAAATATATTCTGAAGGTTTCCACTAGAATACCAAATGTGCACTCAACTATCCTCTTGGCTCTAGATAATCTATAATTAAAAATCCTCTTCTCTACATTATGTTCAGTCTGTGAACCTGGGTAGGGCCTCATCAAATTTCTCTTCAGCGGGAAAGCCTCATCTCCCACTATAACGTATGGTGCAAGCACATCAGTGCCAGGAAGTGCAGCATCTTCTGGTACATTTCAGGTCATCCTCAATTTTGGATAGTATTTTCCATCAAATGTTGCAACCTGCCCATAGAACACCCGATGTCATCATTTAAAACTTCAGTTTGCCGAAGCTACAAAAGTCAGAGGTAATTTCTTCGACCACAGAGTTGTAAGTGTTTGGAACAACCTGAGATCGACAACAGTGAATGCCAGCTCGTTAATTATCTTAGAGTAACATTACAAGATGAACCATAATGACCTGTATCATACCCCTTCGATACGATGACGCTTACAGAGGCGTCATCATGAGCGAGTGGGTATATGAGAATGCCCACGTCGGTATCAAAGCATTACAAAGGCGGAGCATGCCGACAGGAGACCTTTTGGTTCATAACTAGGTCGGATGCGGAAAAAATTATAATGATAGATAAAAATTATAATAATACAAATAATAGATAAAATAAAAGCAAAGGTGCAGTTAAATAAACATACAGGTAAATAGTAAATAATAATCAATTAACAGATAACTAATAAATGAAAATCAAGCAAATAATAAACAGACAAATAATAACAAAACAAATAATATGAAATAAATGACTCATTACAGCATCTTGCTTGGGTGTTTATCTAAACGAATCTTAAAGCTTCGAACTGAACTACATTGCACTGCCTCTGCAGTAAGTTTATTCCATTCACTAACTACACGGTTGGCGAAGTTGTTTCTACCCACTTCCAAATTAAATCTGTTCCCTGACAGTTTGAGACCATTATTTCTTGTCTGATTCTCATTCAGTGTGAAAATTGTCACTTTTGATGTTGTCAATTCCCTTTAGAATCTTGACCTGTATCAAGTCACCTCTGAGTCTACGTTTTTTAGGGAAAACAAATTCATATGTATTGGTCGATTTTCGTATGATTTATTTTTGATATTTGGAGTCAGTTTTGTGGCTCGCCATTGTACTTTTTCCAATCTGTCAATGTCTATAATGATATTCGGTGACCATATGGAGACAGAATATTCCAAATTTGGACAAACTAACGATTTATATAGCTTGTTAATGAGTGATGGACTTTTGAAGTCAAAAGATCGCGCAATTAGTCCTAGAATTTTATTTGTTTTCTCAGAGGCTGAAATACACTGCTTAGATGATTTGAGAGCGTTACTGATAATTATGCCGAGATCCTTTTCACTATCCCCTTTTGTTAATAATTTTTCAAATAACTTGTAATCGTACTTACTGTTATTTTTACCTATGTGCATAACCTTGCATTTACTTTGTCTTGATTATATTTATTTTGTAGTTGTAGCTGAGTGACTCCGATATTCTATGAACTGGCCTGATCATGTTTTCTGTGGTTATTAACATTCAGAGTGAGAGAGATTAATACAGCTGTAATTTTATATTTCATAATGCGAGTATTGTGATGCATCATTGTACGTCAGGCACCTAATGCTGTACGTCAGGCAGCTGATGCTGCCTGCGAGAATTTGACTCGTATTGAAGAAGTTAACAGCTCACATATCAACCTTACCTGACCACTGCCTGAAACACCCGGCATACAAGAAAAGAACACTCAGCAAATTGTCATTGTCACGCCCCTGAGGAAATAAAATTTATGGTAGGGAGGTGCTTAGAGTGAACTCTATGAAGAGGAAAAGGAGAAGGAGTACAAGAGGAAGCTGAAGGAGGAGTGGGAGGGAGTGAAGGATAGAGTAGAGGTAGGTGTGGAGGAGGAATGGGGATGGTTCAAGGAGGGAGTCACAAAGTGTGCAAAGATGGTGTGTGGAACAAGAAGGACAGGAGGAAATAGAAGGAAGGGTAGTGAATGGTGGGATGAGGAAATGAAGAAGGTTGTAGAGGAGAAGAAGCGAGCTTACACAGATTGGTTACAAAATAGGACGAGGGAGTCATATGAGACGTACAAAGAAAAGAAAAGTAAAACAAAAGGTAAAGGAGGCAAAGAGGAGAGCAGATGTAAAATGGGGTAAGAGTATGACAGAAAATTTTGAAAGTAATAAAAAGATGTTTTGGAAAGAAATTAAGAGAGGAAGAGGAGGCGATTCAAGTAGAGAAGAAGGGGTAAAAGGTGCAGATGGAGAGATGATAATGGAGGAGAAGGCAGTAAGGGGAAGATGGGCAGATTATTTTAGGGAGTTGCTAAATGTGAAGGAGGATAGGGAGGGAAAGATAGCTGCAGTGGGAAATGCGAAGAAAATGAGAGTGATGAGTGAGGAAAATGGAGGAGAAATAAGGAAGGATGAAGTGAAGGCAGCAGTTAAGATGATGAAAGCAGGTAAGGCACCTGGTCTGGATGGATGCCATGCAGAATGTCTTAAAAAAGGAGGTACAGTGATGGTGGACTGGTTGGTGAGGTTATTTAATGTTTGCTAGAGAGAGGGTAGAGTGACGGAGGACTGGAGGAGTGCTTGTATAGTTCCACTTTACAAGGGAAAGGGGGACAAGTGTGAATGTAGTAGTTTCAGAGGGATTAGCTTGTTAAGTGTAGCTGGGAAGGCTTATGGGAGGATCTTGATTAAGAGGATTAGGAGAGGAAGAGAGGGAGTAATTGGTGAGGAACAGTGTGGATTTAGGACAGGTAGAGGTTGTGTATATCATATTTTTGTGGTAAGACAGATATGTGAGAAAGCTATAGGAAAGGGGAAGGATGTTTTTTGGGCCTTTATGGATCTGAAAAAGGCTTACGGCAGGGTAGACAGAAAGGCACTGTGGGAAGTTATGCGGATATACGGGATAGGAGGAAAGCTTCTCGGAGCTGTCAAGAGTTTTTATGAGAGTAATAGAGCTTGTGTCAGGATTAGAAATGGAGAGAGTGAGTGGTTTGAGGTAAAGGTGGGACTTCGTCAAGGATGCGTTATGTCACCCTGGCTGTTCAACTTATACATGGATGGGGTAGGGAGATGGATTGGAGATGGTTAAAGAAAATGGAGAAAAGTGGGAGGTGAGCCAGCTGTTGTTTGCGGACGACACTGCGCTTGTGGCAGGATCGGAGGAGGGAGTGAGGAAGTTGGTGACAGAGTTTGGGAGAGTGTGATAGAAGAAAGCTGAAGATAAATGTGGGTAAAAGTAAGGTAGTGGCAGTAATCTGGAAGTGAGCATTAAGGGAGAGCAACTGGAGGAAGTGGATAGTTTTAGATACTTGGGTGCAAATGTGGCAGGAAAAGGTGGAGTGAAGGTGGAGGTAGAATGTAGATTGAGAGAAGCTAGTAAATGCCTTGGTGGATTAAAAAGTGTAATGAGGAATAGACATTTGGGAATGGATGCTAAGAGGAGACTGTATGAAGGAGTGATTGTGCCAACAGCACTGTATGGAGCAGAAACATGGAACATAAGAGAGGAAGAGAGAAGGAGCTTGAATGTGTTTGAGATGAAGTGTCTGAGAAGTATGCTGGGGGTTACTAGGCTAGATAGAGTGAGAAATGAGGAGATGAGGAGGAGAACAGGGGTGGAAAGGGAGTTGGGAGATAGGGTTGATGAAAGAGTATTAGGATGGTTTGGACACATGGAAAGAATGAGTGAAGAAAGAATAGTAAAAGAGGTATGGAAAGCAGATGTGGAGGTAGTGAACATGAGGGGACGTCCTAGGATGAGATGGATGGATGGGGTGAAGGGGGCTTTGGGGAAGAGGGGAATGTCTGTTGAGGAAGGACGGGAGAGGACAGAAGACAGGGGTGAATGGAGAATGGTTGTATATGGAAGATGTTGTGATGCATGAGGTGGAATGGACGGGGGGTAGTGTGTGTGAGCAAAATTTTGACGCAGCCCGAAGGGATTTCTCCCCGTCCTCTCATTTATATGGGGGGACGGAGAGGGGGGGGGGTCGCCGATTTAATGAAGCGGCCTTGCTGTGGATATGCTGTCTTGCGACACTGCTTCTGACCCAGGGCAGTGGACAATGTGCAGGGATGACCCGTCATCTAGGAGGTGCTAAGATGGGAGGGAGGGTGGAGGGGTGTGGAGTGTATTCAGGGATGGAATGGGTGGGAATGATTTTATGCCTTTTACTTTTTGGCTACCTCCCTAGAAAGGGGGAAAAAGCCTTGGTATATGTATGTATGTATATATATATATACATATATATATATGTGTGTGTGTGTGTGTGTGTGTGTGTGTGTGTTGAGACATTCTGACAGGTTGACGTAAGCGGAATAGGAAACACAGGAGTCTTAGTCTTGAGTTTATTCCTGACTAGTTTCGCAGGTATGCTGTTTCAAAGGAATGGTTTTTTTTTTTTTTTTTTTTTTTTTTTAGTCCCAGCGGAAGGATCCGATTTAGGGACTGTCTTTTAGTTTCTCATTATTGGCTGTGTGTCTACATCTAGTATATCTAATTCGTGTCCGGGAAGATGTCAAGCGCCAGCGGCGCTATAATAAGTGTCCAACTGGTGAGGTGGAGATTAGGTGGGCTGCCATGATGATGCTGTGGTGGTCGGTGACTGAATATAACATTCTTGGGGGGCTCTTCCCAAGGAGGTTCAGCAGCGGTTGGAAGTGGTTGCGAAGGATGGGGCATAGGAATAAGCAGTGGAGGAAAGAGACCAGCTCCGTCCCGCAGGCACAGACGGTCTTCAGATAGCGGGTTTTCCAGTGGTTGACACGGATTCTTGAGATGAGGTGAAGAATGTGGGTCGGAAGTGGATGAGGGTGGGTCCAGAGGGTTCCCTTATTGCATGTCTTGATGGGCCAGCCTCGGGTAGTGGCAGTCCCGGCATATTCCTCTGACCAGAGCTCCCATGTTGCTTGGTCAATTTTTTTGTTGGCATCACTTGTTGAAAAGCAGAGCGAGATGCAATCCTCTTCAGAGGTTAGGGCCCCTCGTTTGGCGGCTCGGTCGGCCATCTCGTTTCCATGGATGCCCACATGGGAGGGCACCCACTGGAAACGAAGACGGAGTCCGCATCGTGCGATTTCTTCTGATAGGATTAGTATTTCCTTGAGGATTTCCGGTCTTGTTTTGCAGTACTCACTCTGTATTACATATAGGCTGGACTGGGAGTCCGATAGGATGACTATTTGCGTTGGGGAACGGGGGAGAGTTTTGACTTTATTCAAAGCTTCTCTGATGGCGACGAGTTCGGCAGTTAGGATGGTGGTGGGAGGGAGCTTCACTTCGAAGTGCTCTCGCGTGGTCTCGAAGAACAGTCCTGCTCCTGTTCTGCCGTCACTGAGTACCGATCCGTCTGTGAAGATCTTGAAGTCGTCTGCGTATTCCTTAGCCAGCAGTTCTCGAGTACAGGTGGCGATTTGATGTGGGGGATCTTCTTTTGCTACTCCAGGGACATTGGTTCGTACCTCCGGCGGCTTCATGATCCAGGGTGGGTATGGATCGATTTGGGCTTGGGGGACACGGAGGCGGTCGGCTGGCTCTATTCCCGCTCTTGAACATAGACCGGAGACAGAGGAGACCAGACCATGTCCTGACACAGTAGGTGGGGCTGGGTTCCAGCCTTCGCCTAGTTCAGTGTCCGTGGAGTTATGTACCCTCGCTGAGCTGAAGAGGTACCTGCAGGTATCTCTCTTCAGGCGATGCCAAAGTGGGAGGATTCCGGCTTCACAGTAGACTTGCTCCTGAGGGACAGACTGCGGGAGTCCGAGTCCTAGCCTAAGTGCTTGGCACTCGACTGTAGCCATGCGACGGATGGCCGACATGGGCAGGTCGTGCAAAGCTTGTGCGCCAAACAGAAGCCGGGAGCGGACTAGACTCTGGGTGAGGTGGATGAGTGTTTCTCTCCGCTGCCCCCATGATTCGTGTCGGACGGCCCTAATGAGGTTGAGGGCACGTCTTGCATTATTTATGGCTTGTTGGATCTGACTAGTCCAGCGACCATCTTTTTGAAAGATGACGCCCAGGTATTTGACTGAGGGTGAGGGGGGCACTTCCGTGCCGCAGATGCTGAGGACGTTCCAGGTTGGGTAATGGCCTCTGTTGTAGCCAGGAAGGTGCACAGGCATGTACACTGTCTTGTTTGGAGAGAGTAGGAAGCCGAGGCTTTCGAGGTGGCGGACAACACTGTCTACTTGACTCTGGAAGAGGCGGAGTTCTGCCTTGTGTTGGGCAGAGTCCTTCTTCGGACGTCTATGCCTTGATCGGCGCCACACGGCTATATCGTCGGCATAGGCGGTAATGGTGGTGTCCTTCCTCAGCCCCTTCCCGATGTCGGCTAACATTAGGACGAAGAGAGTGGGTGCTACCACTGAGCCTTGGGGAACTCCCATGTCGACAGGCATTCGCCCGCTCAAGACTCCCTTCCAGCGCACTATTATTGAGCGGCCGGAGAGAAAGGAGCGAACGAAGGAATACAACGCTGGGGAGACTCCGATAGATTTAAGCTTCAGCAGAAGTTTGGCGTGCCATACGGTGTCGAAGGCTCGGGCGATGTCCAGGAAGCAGGTGTGCAGAATCCTCTTCTGCCACTGGGCCTTACGGACATGTTCTGCGAGTCGCACGATGTGGTCATTGATGCTTCTTCCTCTTCGGAACCCTGCTTGAAGCTTCGGGAGTGCACCCTTGGTCTCGATGGTGTGAGTGAGGCGATTTAAGACCATCCTCTCGTAGATTTTCCCGACGTGAGAGGTGAGGGATATGGGTCTGTGGCTGGCCACCATGTGACGTGGCTTGTTGTTTTTGGGGATTGGGGTGACTGTGGCTACTTTCCAGGCACCCGGGACTATTCCCTCTACCCAATATTTGTTAAAAATAGACAGGAGGGTGTCCTGGAGTGGAGGAGGGAGATGTCTCAGTAGGGGGTATGTGATTTCGTCAGCTCCCGGGGATGCCGTGGAGCCCTGGGTGACCCTCAAGGCTCTGCGAAGTTCAAACAATGTAAGGTGGGTGTCCGAGCCCTTTGGAGGGGAGAGGTCCATGAGGCTTTCCTCTTCTCGGCGCCTGCTCTGCTGTGCTTCTGGTAGGTGATCCGTGCTACTGGCGTTCCCGAAGTGGTGGAGGAATCCTTCGGCTTTTTCTTCAGGTGTGCGAAGGATTCTCCCGTCTGTGGTGGTCAGGTTCCTGTCGGGGGGGTTGTAACGCCTCTTGAGTACCTTGAGTTTCCTCCAGGCTGCACCGAGGTCTTCGTCCTTCCCTTTGGTGTCTTCCCAGTACTGTAGTTTGGCTTGTGCAATAATCCTTTTGCATTGTGCCTTACTTTGTTTCATTGCCTTGTGACTGGCGTCGGAGCCCTCCTCCATGAAGCGTTGATAGGCTCGTCGTTTTCGTTGAACCGCTTCTTTGCACGAAGGAGTCCACCAGGGGTGTCCACGTCTTCCCTGGAGGTCCCTCGTCAGTGGGATGGCTTGGCGTGCTGCGATGAGCAGAAGTTCAGTAAATTCTGCATTGATATCATCCGCTGTTCTGGCGAGGTCCGGACAGTACTGGGAGTTGGCGAGGTATGCTTTGTATTTCTTCCAATCTGCTTTATTGAGATTGAGCTGCTGTCCTGCTGGAGGTAGGTAGGTTGTGGGTGCCAGGTGGATCGTTACTTGTATGGGGAGATGGTCTGAAGAAAGGGGGTCATCCAGGGGGTTGCTCCAGCTAGGTTTGGTGACACAAAGGAGAGATCTATGGCTGACGTACTGTGGGATGAGACATCAGGGATCCTGGTGTGACTGCCGTTGTTGAGAAGAACCAGGTCAACCAGATCCAGCTGTGAGGCTATGGCTGGTGAGGTGTTGGGGTAGCCATCTTCCCACAGGGCGTCTCGGCAATTAAAGTCTCCAAGGACGACCCACTGTCCGGTTAGCTTTGCCAGCCAGTCGAAGTGCCGAGTTGTGGTGGGGTTGTAATAGTTTAGTATGGATATGTCCTGATTGTTTTCCATACTTACAGTAGTGACAACCGCATATCCTTCCTCCAACTTGTCAGGAAGGGTCCCGCGCTGAGACGAGAGTCCTTTGCGACGTACGTGGCAACACGGACTTCCCCGTCTGCGTCCGTCTCGTAAAAAGGTGGATAGTGGAAACCCGGGAGGGAGGGGAGTAGCCTAGGCTTACGAACTAGAGATTGTAGAGCAACCACATCGTAGGTGTGCTCGGCGAGGTGTTGGACTAGTAAGTCGCGGGCAGTGTTGATTGCCCGACAATTCCACTGTAGCATCCTAAGCGCAGCCATGGTTGGAGAGGTCCAGTACTGTGTTCAGGATCACGAAGATTCCATCGAGGAGGCGGGCTGCTTGTGGATTGGTCTGGGCAATCTGTTTCTGCCACGCACGCATAGCGTCTTGCATGGCGTTGATGGAACTATCGAGGGTGTGGGTGCCTTCCGCTTGAGGGCTGGGAGCTGCTGGGCCAAGTTTGATTTCAGCTAACGGGGAGTCGTTGGGTGCTGGGGGCTCCGTTTGGGTTGGGGGTGCAAGGGGCGCGGCATCAGAGTGCGGTGTCTTAGTTATCTTCCTCCGCTTGCGCAGTTTCTTCTGCTTACTCCTCATCTGTGGGGGGTTAGATATCGGAGGAGTCGCTGTCTCCACCTCTATGTCTTCAGGACCCGCAGACTCCTTCTTCCCCGAAAGTGCCTCTGGGGAGGGTGGGGAGGTCGCTGGCATTTTCCTGTGTGGGTGGGTTTTGGACACGTTGCGGGAGGAGGCTTGTGGTACTGCAGTGAAGTCTCTTCCCATGGCCTTCTCTTCCTTGAGCTGCGTGTTCCACTTTTCTCTGGCAGCTAGGAGAGCTTCTGAGAAGGTAGAGTAGCGCTGGTTCTTAAACTCATGCGCTATCTTCCTGATTGAAATTTCTGGGCAATCAGGGCTTGCTGCAGAATGATTGCCACAGCAATTGATGCAGAAGAGATGTTTCTCCTGGCAATCTTGCGTGATGTGCCCTTTTCCGCAGCGAGCGCACCGGGGAGACTTGCGTCGGCACTCCTTTTTTGGATGGCCGAGTAGCTGGCAGTTTGTGCATCTCTTTACCGGGGCAACGTAGGGCACCACCTGGTGCTGAGTGTATCCCAACTTTACGGAGGTGGGAAGTTCAGCCGCTAGGAAGGCGACTCGCACAGATCCCG
Organism: Oratosquilla oratoria; assembly: GCF_046742065.1. Lineage (NCBI taxonomy): Eukaryota > Metazoa > Arthropoda > Malacostraca > Stomatopoda > Squillidae > Oratosquilla > Oratosquilla oratoria. The sequence goes on along the minus strand of NC_134803.1, from coordinate 20,114,875 downwards.
TATCTGCTCCTTAGGCGTTGAAGAGAATCAATTGGCAGGTCCTGTGCTTCTAGGTCAGCTCGTAGAAGGTGTTCTGCATCGCTGTCTATGGGGACTCCCTTGATTACCCCAACCACGATTGTCTTGGGGATGCGGGTCGATATCTTGATCCTCTGCCTGCAGTCCATTGTCAGCGTTGAAGAGCGCAGTAGATTTCCCTGCTGTCTCTCCGAGGTACAGCTGATCAACCACTCCCCACTAGGGATCTGTCGTATACGTTCAACAGGCCCAACTGTGTTTTTGATAATTTGGGCCTGTCTCCAGGAGCCTATCTTGACAAAAGTAGTGGACCCGTCCTCAGGGCGGATTATGACTGGGAATTTGGAGGGTGGTGGTGCAGTAGGGGGTTTCTTGGCTCGATGGCGGCGGTTAATAACCACCTGCCATTCACCTCCTTGAGGTTCTTTGGCCTCCTTGGTGACGGCTGCGTATATCATACGCTCAGGGTTGCCTTCCTCCTTCGCTCCAGTGTCCCCTGATGGGGAGAGGTTGGGAGGTGGGGGCAGCGTGGTGGCTAGCTGAGAGGACGGGTGAGAGCAACCGTCCTTAGCGGAGGTGGTGGCGATGATGCCCAGTTCACTGGACTCCATTTCAAGGTGGGTTCTTTCATTATCCGGATTGGATCGTCGTCTCTTTTGTGGTAGAGTCGAATCATCTTCTTCCTCGCTGGAGGAGAAGATGGAGAAGGTGCTCCTAATTGGGTCCTGGCCAGCCATGTGGATGTTGCGTGGTGTCGGGTGAATGTGCGTGACCGATACAGCGGGCAGACTGAGTGCGTGGTTTACAAGCGGGCTGTGGGCATTATATACATGGGGTGGACCTCACCACCTCCCCGAGTTACCATAGTTGGTGACGAGTGTGAACATTACATTGTGGCTAACGTAACAATGATGAAATTTTACAATTAAATATGATAACACTAATAACAAAGAAATTATTAATAGTAATTGTAACAATAGTAATGATAACAATGATGATGAAAAATTAAATAATAATAGTAACAATAATAACAAAAATGATAATTACAATAAAATATAAGTAATAATAATAATAATGATAATAACAATAAAATATAAGTAATAATAATAATAACAATAAAATATAAGTAATAATAATAATAAAAATAAAAATATGATAATACTAACAACAAAGAAATTATTAATAGTAATTATAAGAATAATAGTGATAACAATGATAATAAAAACGAAAAATTAAATATCAAATAATAATAGTAACAATAATAAAAACAATGATAATAATAATAACAAAGATAATGAAAGTAATAATAATAATGATGGTAAAAATAATAAAAATATAATGATAAAAATATAAATATATATAATGATAATAATAGTAATAATAATCATAATAATAATTATAATAACAATGATAAAAATAATAGTGTTGAAAATAAGTAGTAACAAATAGTATTAAAAGAATAAATCATGATAAAAAAAAAAAGAGGGAAAAAAGTTGGGGCAAGGTAGCATGGTGCAAGAAGGAACGTCAGAGTAAAAGGAAGAAAGCTGGATAGGGTAAGCCGAAGTGGGAAAAAGGTATCTACTTAAGGTCGGGGGGTCTGGGAAGCCATTCTTGGAGGGCAAGTGTCGCGGTAGATTTTGTCCATTTCAAGTCACCAGTTCTCTTGTTTGTGTTTTTGTGGTTGGCAATGTAAAGTGATTCAATTATTTTCCGTTGTTTCTTGTGTAGTCCTTTAGCTAGAATGGTGGAACCCTCCCAGTTAGGTAAGTGTCCCTCTGTGTCAATGTGGTTAACTAGAGCGTTGGTTTCTCGGTGGTGTCTAATGTCCGCTTTGTGTTCCCTGAGTCTGTTGTTAAGTCCTCTGTATGTCTCTCCGTAGTATGCACAGTCACATCCTTTGCAGGGAATTTTGTAAACGATGCTATTGTCACGGTTCGTCTTGGTTCTGTTGGTGGTCAAGTGTCCTATTTTCTTCCCTGTGTCATTTACTATGATACCTTGTGGTTCCTAACTCTGGCCTCTCTCACATGCTTTCCAAAACGTTGAGACAGACAGGACTCATCATAATAAATGACACAGGAAAAAAAAAAATAGGACACTTGACCACCAACAGAACCAAGACGAACCGTGACAATAGCATCGTTTACTTTTCTATGACATCTTTTTCATATTTTCTCTTTCCCTCTCTGCACGTTTGTACATATTCATTTCTATAACAAGTATATATTTTCCATTTTTCAGGCCCTCTGTCTTTTTTCCATCTGGTCCAAGCTTTGTCTCTTTTGTCTTTTAACTACCTACAATTTTTATTGTACTAGCATTTTACATATTCTTTTTCTTGTTTTTTGTCTTGGGACATACTTTTCCACTCCTTTTTTGTAAATTTTTGTCAAAATATTCCATTTCTCTTCCACTGTTGTTTCTTCTTTGTATATTTCTTCCCAGTTTTCTTTTTGAAAGAATTCTCTTATTTTATCAAAGTTTGTTTTTTCATACATCATTCTTCCTTTTCTATATTGTTCATTTCTTTTCATGTATTTTTCTTCATTTAGTTCCAGTTCAATCAATATGTGGTCACTTTTACTTATTGGTGTTTTATATTCAATCTTGTCCACTATTCTAGGTTCAGATGTAATTATTTGGTCTAGTCTCGATGGTCCTTCCTCCTTTCTATACCTAGTGTTCTCCTGTATCCACTGTGTCATTGTATTGTCAGTAATCATATCAAGTAGAGCGTTTCCCCATGAGCCGTCTTCACCCTTTACTGTCATCTCTTCCCAGCAGATTTCTTTGCAATTAAAGTCGGCCATCATAACTATTCTTCCTCCATCTTCCATTATTTTATTTAATGTTATCTTTGTGTCCTCTAACATACTTTTATGTTCACTCTCTTCCCACGAGGCTGTTTTCGGAGGCACATAATTTATCACAAACTTTCTGTCTTCCACTTCGATCATAATCATCTCTACTGTATTCTTTCCATATGTGACACACCTCACGTTTATATCCTTCTTAGTCAGGAACATAACTCCACCCCCTTGCTTTGTCTCTCTGTTTCTAATCCAATAATTATATGCATCATGTCCTACACTGTTGGGTGGTAGTGGACCTTTTAATTTTGTCTCTACAATTTCCATTATGTCCGGTTCTTTTTCCTTCAAATAATCATTCAGCTCATTCAATCCTGTTATTAATCCATCTATATTTGTGTAAGACACTCTTAGTTTTCTGCCACTTCCATTGTGTTCTCTGTTTCCCTTTTGTTTTTCTCTTGTGTGTCGAATTTCCTTAGTTTCATAATCACTACTCTCCAATAGAATCTCTCTTTTTCTGTCTCTGTTGTTCTCGTTTTTTTCCTTAGCTTCAAGTCTTTTCTCTTTTTCTTCCTCTCTTTCCTCTTTATTCATTTCCCTTTTTATCCATACCTTTTTATATTGTTCACTTGTTGCTAGTTTCCCTGTTTTGGATAAGATATTCTCTGCCGTCGTTTGTGACCTGAATTTAATCTTAATTGGTCTGGTCTTATCTGTACTATACTTTTCGAGTCTGAACTTCTCTTCGATTTGTTTCATTTTTTCTGGTTCATCTTCCTGAACTAATTGTAGTAAACTGCTTACTTTTTCATTTTCCTCTTTGATTCTTGAGGTTCTATCTGGGTTATGTTTCTCTTCCATTCCTAATATAATTATACATTTCTTTTTGTCTGCTAAGTCTCTTACAATATTCTCCTTCTGTCTCATCACTTTGATAACTGAGTCTTCATTTTGCTCTTTCATTTGCTGTTTAATCTTATCAGTAAATGCAACTTTACTATTTTCCTGTATCTTTCTCCACCCCTGTGCCTCTTTTGCTATTGTTTTTTTATTGTCTTTATTGTTCCTTTTTAATTCTTCATTCTCCTCTTTTACTTCTCTTAACTGTCTTTTTAGTTATTCTATTTCATCAGTTAAGTTTTTGTTCGCCTTCTCTAGTTCTTCCAATCTTTCAACATTTTCTGCAAGTTTTGACATTTTACCGAACCTACTCTCCCAATGTTCAGTCATTTGTTCAAGCCTTTCCTCCAGTTTTGCTAGTCGGGGGAGGTTGGTATCCGCCTCCCCCTCTTTAAATCCTTGGAAATTGTTATCCTCACCTTCCATTGAATTGTTCTTATCTATGTTTCTAATATTTACATTTTTGTTAGACATTTCGTCGTCACTAAATTGGTCGGGACCTCTTTTGTTTACATGGCGTCTGCCTGCCTGGGCCAAGTCCTCTCCTTCCTCATTTCCTTCCATTTCCCTCAGTAATCCCTCCCCTTCCCATTTTTCCTCACTTTCCCACTACACCACGAGCAATTTCCCCCCACCCTGTAAATACAATAGGTACTTCCTTTGCTTTGGGATCCACGAAAATTTCACTTTTTCTTCAGAACGTCTTCTACGCCGTCCGTTCGGTGGAGTGTGTGTGTGTGTGTGTGTGTGTGTATGTGCATGTGCATATGTTCGTAAGGATGGGCTGGGATTCTTACCTATATGTTGAGTTGAAATTGACCGCTGCTTGAACATATATAAATTCCTTATTATAAACTTGATATTTCTAACTATCTTCCTACTGTAGTTCATGATTGTGTGTTATAATGTTTCGTTTTGCTTAGAGCGTTTGTACACGTACAAATCAATGAACTAAGAAGATCAACTCTACTAAGAAACGTTCAGTAATTATCCTCCATGTTACCAAGCAAGCGAAAAGATCACAAGAGAGTGTTGACCGTGGAGTGCAGCCAACAGAGCCCGGATATTATTTGGAACTTCGGCTTTATTACAAGAATTTCAAACTTCTAATATTCGCCGAAATTACCCGACCCGTGACCATAACCCACTGAAGAAAAGTAACGTCTATGAATTCATCTGCCCACATGAAGACTACAAGCTTCATCCAGGTTCATATGTAGGAATGACAACGACTTCTCTTCCCAGACGACTAACTTGCCCACCTTCAAGCTGGTGTCCTTGAGAGACATCTTTTAGGAAAGCATAATACCTCTCTAATAAGAAAAATCCTGGTGGAGAATACTAGAACTATTAACTCTTCTTTAGACAATCATAGTTTGGTGATCCGGAGGCCCTTAATATCAGAGAGCTCCATTAACTTCCACCGGGGAACATAAAATCAACCCTGGGCTACATATCCTAATGGGGCCAATGCCTCCTTATATTGGCAAAAGTAATGGGGGGGGGGGCATATTTTGTAAGGTAGTATGCCTGTACCTGAAGGAGGGGTCTACCCGTCCCCAACCTAAACGAGGCCCTTAGATGATGATGATAATGATAATGATAAATAAAACGAACCCCAAAATTGTGTTACCAAACGTACATGATTTATATTCATTACATTGTGATAAACTCAACTTGTGCTCTGACAGATATCAGTATCAGTTTATGAAAGCTAGCCTGACTAGAGCGTTACCGTTTCTATAATGAAAATAATGATAATAAAGTTCACCTTAAATAATGTTATGGGGGTAAAATACACTTAGCCCTCCAGACTCAATAAAGGCGTGGGGGTGCTGCTATAGCGTGAGGTCTACCTCCATTTGTCGCCTACTCAGGTGCAGCCTGAGGTCTACCGCGTGAGGTCTACCGCCATATGTCGCTACTCAGGTGCACCCTGAGGTTTACCGCGTGACCTGCGTTCCTCCGGGACGCTGCCCTCACCTGTCCATCAAACATGTGTCCTGCCTAGCGATGCAACTCGAAAAAAAAACCCGTTAAAACCACGTATATATATATATATATATATATATATATATATATATATATATATATATATATATATATATATATATACATAAATAGAACTTCTTCGTTTTTTTAAATATTCTGTCTTAAATATCCCGAAAAAAACACACACATTACAATTGTTTCTAGATTATCAAATAAAACAGTATACCCCTCATATTTTTTTTTATGATTTTAGGTCATTTCCCATTTTCTGTGTCATGTTTTGATGTATTTTATTGATTTTACAATGAACCTGTTGCATCTTTAACTCTCAAACACATGTGTGTTAATAATATGCCTTTGATGGTGGTGATATATAAGCGTTTTCTGCCAATTTGGTGTAGTTTCTGGAATTTTGTCTCATAAGAGGTTTGGCACCACTGTGACTGAGATTTGGCACCATTGTAAGTTGTTCGTGTTTGTTATCAGTCCTGTACTCTGTTGTTGTGTGGGTAGTGTGAGTAAAACCTACAATGCCAGGCAGGAAGAAGACTCCAGTTGCCAAATTATTCAAAGATGTCCCAAATGATGGGAAAGTGGCAAAAGTGAAATACTTATTTTGCTCGACAGTACTGTCAAAAAACGTAAGTCGGATGGTAAACCATATAGTTCAGTGCAAGAAATGTGAAAAAATCAAGAAGAAGTATTTAACACGTGCTAAAGGCCAAAAAACTGTTCTTACTGATGCTGAAACTACTGAGGTAAGATCACAAGGCATAGACAATGACTCAGACATGGAACTGCAGTTGCTCTTGCATGATATAAGTGCAACAAGTACAAGCACTCATACAATACAAAGGACATTAGATGATTAATTTTTCACAAGTCCGATTCCGATGGCTCTGCCCAGACCTGACATAGCCTCAGGCACAACAAGTAGATCTGGATCATCTGTCTCTGTCAGTTCTGGAATCACTCCAGTCACTTCCACTCCTGCCAAAACCAAAAAGTTAACACAACAGAAGATTGCCTCATACACATAATACATATGTTGACAAAATGACAGAAACACAAACAGTAAGTATATACTGTCAACATTCAGTAATCTGTTTATCAGTACCATGATTAATGGAAATAAAATGCATTACAGGAAGAGGCTCAGTTGCAGTTAGCCCGGACTATCTATGCAAGTACCTGTTCACAAAGCATGGTGGGTAATAAATTGTGGGCAAAGTTCTTCAAGACTCTGAGGCTATCTTTCAAGATTCCGAGCCGGGACTCAATCTCAAACAGTCTTCTCGAGAAGGTCTACCAGTAGTGTTCTATAACTGTTAAAGAACTAGTAGCATCGGCTTCTAGTGTTGCAGTAATGTGTGATAGTTGGACTAATGTCAGGTAAGATCTATAGAAATATGTAACATCATTATTCCTAATAAATTGTTATAAATAATTATTGCCCTAATCAATCCTAAAATACTGGATAATTACAAGAATGAGATCATAAACTTCAAGGCCAATATTTTGGAGCAGCATTGCAACAGGTTAGTTTCAGTTGAAATAGCAGTCAATTACAACTCAAATACAAAATTAACTTTGACAATAAAATAAAGTATTTCACATAAACCTCCTATCTTAAGAAGAGATTAATATTGATTAATAGTCAATTCTCTGTATTCCGGTTTTCTTTAGTTTTGTACTTTTGGAATATGCTGCACTATCTAATTATAGCTTCTGTTTTATTATTAGGTGCAGAAAGCCACACTGGGCAGTACATAGCAGATCTCCTAAAGAAAGTAGTGGATGACATTGGGTTATTGAAAGTGTTGGGGGTCTGCACAGATAATGCCTCTAATATGAAAAAAGCTTGGGAACTGCTTCAGTTGGAGTATCCCCACATAAAACCATATGGTTGCATGCACTTCAGGCTCTTGCAATCAATGATGATGCCAAGCCATATTTGGATTTGTCCATTAGGAAACTCCTACTCTAAGAAGTATTTTGGGATCGGACTGAGGGTATTCTCAAGCTCCTGAAGCCAGTGGCAGATGCCATCACTGCCATAGAAGGAGACAATAAAAACCTCTCTCTGGTAATGAAAGTGTTCAGTGATTTAAAACTGTCCTATGAAGAGAATCTCTCCTCATCCCAAATCCTCATGAGTGAAGAAGATGCCTTCAAGGGAATAATTCGTGAAAGGAAGAAATTCCTGGTGAAAAGTATTCGTCTTGCAGCCAACTTGGAGGATCCTTGTTACTGTGGATGTCACCTTTCGGGTGAAGAAGCGGTAAGAAGTTTTTATTTTTATTTTGTAATAATATGTTCTTATTATCCCCGAAATCCAGTCTTGCCCGTATGCCACTGCATATTCCTCCAAGTCTTACTTGACCTGAATTCACCTGACCTAAATTACTAGTAGTATCTCTTTAAAATTATGCAAGTTGCGGTATCATATACTTATACTAAGAATATTGTTGATTCTCAGGTGGATGCATTGCAGGACATTTATGAAATTGCTGCACAACTGCCAAATGTCGATGAGACCCATGTAATAGCTGAGTTGGCAGATTACAGGTACAAATATTTTTTTTTTCAAAGCCATTTGTTTGGAGTGCTGTTGATAAGACATCAGCATCTAGTTGGTGGAATGGGACCTGTTGCTCAACTCAGCTGTCCCGTGTTGCCTCAGACATCCCGCAACTGCCCCCATCCAGTGCATCTGTCGAGCGATCCTTTAGCAGACATGCATTGGTACATTCTGCGAAAAGGAATAGTTTGACCACCGATAGAGCTGCCAAGTTGGTGTTTATTGGGCAAAACTTGGCACTGGGCAATATGGACGATACCCATGAATATCCTCGCCATGCAGCTCATGCCAGTAATCCATCACCACCACTACCATCAACCAGCAGGGATTCGACTGCTTCAAGCAGCATCCCCACTTTCCAGCTTGAGTTGGACGACTCGGACCATTCTGAAGTAGATTCTGAGAACTCAATTGATGATCTGCTCAGCCCCGGCCCTATAGTCATGATTTCATCTGATATAGAGGAGCCTGAGGAGGAGCGGCAGGAGCCACATGACATGGAGTGATGTAGTAAGGAAAATTTGTAGTGTTCAATCCCTGAAGATTGTGCTAAGACTAGAGTGGATTTTAGAGGACTATGATGGATATACATGGAGGAAACCATTTATAGCAATCCATCAAACACATACACAGCACATAGCTATATTGTATAAAGGCACATAGACTCATCAATCCTTGTTTGTTTTCAGGTTGATGACATTGCTGGTGTATGCAGACACAATATATTGGCACATAGCTTCATGCTTATTTAGGTTTTGTAAGGTTGCCATATTGGCCCATATACAGCATCTACAACTTGTTGCAGCATCTGACAAAAAATTCAATTACTTATGCTTATTTTTATAGCGTCTGAAGATAGGTACACATATGTGGAGGGATGAATCAAGTACTTACACCTGTTTTTATATACTCAATATTAATATCTGAGCAACTTTGGCAGTGTAAAAAAAAAAAAAAAAAAAAAAAAAAAAAAAAAATTGCATCATTAGTCCCGCCCGAAATGAATAAAAAACGTGACCTGTCCACGTGACCTGACCTAACCTAAGCTAAGCTAACCTAACCTATTAGTGTCATTCTTAGAAGATGTACGAAGTGTGTATCACTAGAATAAATGTATGGAAATATTATATGATATCATGTTTATTTTTACACTTCTTCCTTTAACATGAATGTAATTAGACATTCAATTATCTATCTAATCATTCCTAGGATATGTACAAAATATGTGTTTATTGCTAAACTAAATGTATGAAAATGGTGGACCTCACGCTATAGTGCTAACGGGAGGTAGATCTCACGCTTTAGTGTGATAGACTTCACGCTATAATAGCACCGAGAATGTACTAGCACGCTGTGCGCAGCTTGTATATAATGTATAAGTCAGATATTAATTAAAATTGGAATTCAATAAGAGTTTTTCTACTTACTAAAATTGACCGCATATTATAATATCAAATACTTGAAATATGTGAATCATTATAGTCAGCTATACTTTAAAAGGTTTACTAAACAAGTAGTGTCGAAGAACTTATGTATGATCCTTTAATCAAATTCAAATCGAATGCAGAATAAATTATGAAAATTGTGTGCTTACGTATGTGGGGTTTATATAGGCGCCCGGCGGAGAACGGGTTACACGAATATAAGATATAATGTGAATTTCTTGAAGAATATGAGAGAATTTTGTAAGGTGTTGTTTGTAATTTTTCTTTTTCAGTTATTCTATAGTCACTCCTAAACTGATCAGAGAGAGCTTCGCGTTGTTAGGAGAGAATTTAGATTATATACAAATACATTTATAATTTAGAATACATATACATGTGCGCAGGGCTTTCACATAGGGGTGGTGCAGGGGGTGCATATGCCCTGGGGCGACACATTTATGTGGGGGGGGGGGCAATTCTAGTCTGAACATGCCGCCCACAAGGCTGACAAAACAATTATAATAAAAAAAAAGGTCAAAGGAGCCCTGAATATTTTACCGTAATGTACGAATTTTATGTTAGAATATGAAATATTTCCCCCTTATCCTTTCTGCAATAGGGACATTAAATACCATTTCAAAATATGTTTAATTATTTCGCAAGCCAATGGCTATAATAGCCAGTAAGGAATGGTGGAGATGGGAAGTGGTGATGGGGAAAAGGGGAGGGGCACGTAGGCATGGAAGGGCTCTGCATGTCTCATCATCATCATGACCACCACCGCCACCACAAGATCAAGTTAGTTTTTGACGAGTTGGAGGGGATCTAATGGTCCAACGCGACGGTGCAATGGGACAACAGACTCCTTCGCCATGAGAGCAGGGTTGCCAGGTGGTTCCAACATTTTGTGGCATTAATTTGTATGAATTGTGGCATTTTTTGGCAACACTAATGCCCAATTTGGCACGCCTTTTGGCAAAAAAAAAAAAAAAAAAAAAAAAAAAAAAAAAAATATATATATATATATATATATATATATAAATATATATATATATATATGTATTTATATATATATATATATATATATATATATATATATATATATATACATATATATATATATATATAATATATATATATATATATAAAGAGAGTGTGAGAGAGAGAGAGGAGTAGTTACTTGAAAATGGAAGAATATTCTTCTACTTCATCTCTATGAAAACCAAGAATTTTTATCAATGTAAAACCAATAAATTGGAAATAAGTAACTACATACTAGTAATTAAAAATAAGGGATAAAGTCTAGATATGTCTCCAGACACAATTTTTGAAAATGATTAAGTCATAGGCAGGAGGAAATACAGAAACAGATACAAAACTAAAAAAAAAAAATTCTATTCCAGGAATTAGGCAATTTCTCCATCAATATGAAACCTCTTACCATCTTCATCCACATCAAAACTAGGTTAATCATACATATACTAACATAAAGAAATCTGTTTAAATAAAGTTTGGTTCCTTCCATTATGTAAGAGGCCGGTAGTGTACGAATGGAAATGAGCTAGGGCATTAGAATAATTCAGACTCGACGCCTGCTCGAGGGCGATGTTATGTCTATGTGAGGGCGACGTTTTGTCTATGTAAACACACCGACGGTGGTGACTGTTTTATAATCGATGTGTAATCAACTCTGTAAGCGCAGGTTAGCTTCGTTTGACTAATGCTGAGATAAACAATATCGCTAGTGGCATTGTAATGGCTTTCCGGATTGGTGCAAGGTGGAGAAGGAGGAAAAAACTATTGGTGTATGAATTCAAAGTCACGCCCATAAGGAGTGACATTTACTTGAGAAGTCACCGGAGATTGGTTTAGAAAAATTAGTGACGTCAGACGAAGGTAGCTTAGCGTAGGTTACGGGATCTCGTCAGAGAAGATAGAGAGAAGATATAGAGAGGGTGTGGAGAGAGGATCAGGAGACGATGTAGAAACGAAAGAAAAGAGATCCCGAGTGTAAGCAGAAGGTGAAATTACAGTGAAAGAAGAAAGAAAATTCACCACCCTTTTATTAACCCAAAGGACGAGAGGAATAGGCATGGGGCCTAGAAAATAGTGAGACTACAGGAAAAAGAAGGCATTGGGCCTACTGCTTAAGAGGAACTTGAATATTAGTGAAACTCACGTAACGAGAGGCAAGGGGCCTTGAGACGAGTGATATTACAAGTCAAATTTAAGTGACAGTGGTGACAAGGGGAGGAGAAACATTATCCAGCAAAATTTATCAAAGACATCTTATCTCAAAAGACAATGGAACAAAAATTGACCCATACTATTTGGTATTTTAACTAAAATATATAATAGAAAATAAAAGTTTGATTCCTTCTATTATCCAGCAAAATTTATCAAGAAATTTCATTAGACACTTACTAAAATTGACTCATGTATTGTGTCTAGGTATATTATAGAAAATAAAGCTTGATTCCTTCCATTATCCAGCAAAATTTATATAAAAAAAATTGTTGCATATGACACTGGAACAAAAATTAACTCATACTATTTGGTATTTTAACAAAAATATATTATATAAAATAAATAAAATTTGATTCCTTCCATTATGTAACAAAATTTATCAAAACATTTCATAAGACACTGAACTAAAATGTATTACAGAAATAGCCTCTTTGTCTGCTTTACATACTCAGTCACCTTTAGAGCATAAAATTATCATCATCCATATCAAGATGGTCAAGTATTCCTTCTACCTGTTCTTCTTGTGTTTGATATTGTGGCTTATTATACATACTTACATTGAAGTTTTGTAGCATGTTGTCTGTCACTGTGAAATTTCTGCAACATGAGTTATTTGAACATACATAAGAACATAAGAAATAAAGGAGACTGCAAAAGACCATATGGCCTACAATAGGCAGCTCCGTATCCATCACCACCTGTCATCCCCATTCATAAAGTTGTCTAATCGTTTTTTAAAACAACTGATAGTTTCAGCGCTTACTACATGGTTACTAAGTTTATTCCATTCATCGACCACCCTATTAGTAAACAAATTCTTGCCTATTTCCTTCTTAAATCTAAATTTGTCCAGTTTATACCCATTACTGCGAGTCCTGCCCTGTTGTTTTATCATGATGACCTTGTTTGCATCACCCTTGTTATAGCCTTTGATCCTCTTGAACACTTCTATTAGATCACCCCGCACTCTGCGTCTTTCCAGAGAGTGTAAGTTTAGGTGCCTAAGCCTCTCTTCGTAAGGCAAATTTCCGTGTCCTTGTATCATTTTGGTCATTCTTCTCTGTACTGATTCTAGTGAATTTACGTCCATTCTGTAGGACGGAGACCAAAACTGTACAGCATAGTCAAGGATGGGTCTAACTATCGCTAGATAGAGTTTAATAATTACCTCTGCACTTTTATTCGTTACCGTCCTAGCAATGAAACCTAATGCACTGTTAGCTTTATTTCTGGCGCTAATACACTGCTTCCTGGTTTTAAGGTCCGGACTCACCAGAACTCCCAAGTCCCTCTCGCACTCAGATTTTTCTAAAAACGTGTTATCTAAGTGGTATCTATTTTTGGGGTTGTGTAGCCCTACGTTTAACACGCTACACTTAGAGATATTGAAGTTCATTTGCCATTTCACCGACCATGTTAACAGCTTATTAAGGTCATCCTGCAGAATCTGGGCGTCATCTCCTGACCTAATTAGGCGTCCTATTTTATTGTCGTCCGTAAACTTACTAACATCACTATTTAACCCTTCGTCTAAGTCGTTTATATACATAATGAACAACAAGGGACCCAAAAACCGAGCCCTGGGGGACCCCGCTAGTAACATTGCCCCACCTAGATTTTATTCCATTTATGGTGACCCGCTGTTTTCTATTACTAATCCAAGCTCTAATCCATTCTAACACTTTTCCTCCTATGCCATGGGCTTTGATTTTATTTAGTAGTCTCTGGTGTGGCACTTTGTCGAACGCTTTGCTAAAGTCAAGGTCAATAACATCGTAATTTTCATTGTTGTCTGCCGCCTTATATACCTTAGTGTAAAAGGATAGAAGATTAGTCACACATGACTTACCCTTGGAGAAACCATGCTGTGAAACACGAATTAAATTATGCCCTTCAATGTGTTCTCTGAGTCTATTTACTATTATTGATTCAAGCATTTTTCCTATAACCGATGTCAAACTGATTGGCCTGTAGTTGCATATAGACGATCTATCTCCCTTCTTAAAAACAGGAACAACGTTTGCCTGCCTCCAAGAAGTAGGAACAGAACCAGTGTCTACCGATTTATTGAATATTTCAGTTAACTGGTCGCAGATTTCAAATTTACACTCTTTAAGCATTCTTGGAAAAATTTCGTCTGGACCCGGAGATTTTGTAGCTTTAAGTCTGTCAATCTGCTTGACTACTTCCTCTTTACTAATGCTGATATTAGTTAGACTACTTTCTTCATCCCCTCTGAAAATTGGATCGCAGTCAGGTACTTTATCTAACCTCTCATTAGTAAACACCGATAGAAAATAATTGTTAAACTCCTCACTCATTTTTTCTTCCGATTCAATCATGACATTTTCATCGTTTTTAATTGGTCCTTTTCTTTCTTTATTTTTTGTTCTATAGAGGTGAAAGAAACCCTTTGGGTTGGATTTTGCTTGACTGGCAACCTTGATTTCATAATTACGTTTCGCTGAACGTGTATTCCTTTTAACCAGCTTTGCCATTTCGTTATATCTTGATCTAAGGTGTGATTCCCCGTTTTTCATTTTTACGTAAAGTCCTCTTTTCATTCCGATCTCATGTTTCAATCTGTCCGTCATCCATTTGGGAGTATTACTATTTTTCCGTATTGACTTTAGGGGGATAAATGTATTTTGTGCATTAATAATTAGATCAATTATATTGTTATACATTTCATTTAAATTACTGACCTGACTGTTGGGCCCTCGCCACCAATTGACCTGACCTAAGGTATGCGTATTACCCTCTTTGACCCAGACCTGACCTAAGGTATGCATATTACCCTCCATGACCCACACCTGACTAGCCCCGCAACGAGAATCAAGAATGTCTGAAACGTCCGTCTGGCTTTTCGTATTCAATTTCAAATAGGTTTTTATATTGTCAAAGTTTGCTTTCCTAAAGTCTGGTACTTGAACGTTATTCGTACTTTTTATTTTTTCCCAAAAAACATTAAATCTTATTTCTTGATGATCGCTAAAGCCTAGACTATCTCCCACTATTACGCTGCTAATTTGGTGCTCATTATTTGTTAGAATTAAGTCCAGGGTATTTTGTCCCCTCGTAGGATCGGTAATCATTTGTTTTAGGAAATTATCCTGCACCATATCTAGGAATTTCTTCGCTTCATGATCTCCTATTAAAGTTTCCCAGTCAATGTTTCTATAGTTTGTTATCAAATGAGATTTTATCATCAGAATGCTGTTCAAAAGGTCACAGCTAATTTTGTTTCTTAATTTACTTTTCACAATTGTGACATGGCTGAACATTCTTTCTACAAATGCATTTGATATAGGCAAAGACAAAGCAGACAAAACTAAAGTTGCAAGATCTCGAAAGCAAGGTGAGCCAATGGCATTTGTGTGATTGTATATATAACACCAAAAGGCATTCATGTCATTGAGATCCAACATCATATGCTCTCCAATCAATTATCCTGATGTTCATATACTGAGATTCAATTTTATCTAAATCAACATTACGTGCAGATTTGATAGGAAATTATAAAAAATTCTCAAAATTTGGCATTTTTATGGCAAAACTACAAAAGTGCCATAAGAATTTGGCACCACCTGGCAACCCTGCATGAGAGTCCGGCAGCTGCTTACACAACATCAAAGACAGACAGACAGACAGATAGGAAGGGAGGCCGGCAGGCTGACTGATAGGCAGACAGATTGACAGGGAAATTGAAGAAAGAATACTTCCTAGACATATTAGTGACCAGATGTCCTTTTCGGTTTACAGGAAGCCTACCTTTATGTGCAGTTATTTACACTTTTTTTTTTTTTTTTAGTAATCATCCAGATAATATAAAATAGTGTTGCTTCGGGCCTTTATTTAAGAGCTCTTATGATCTGTAGCCGGAATTTCTTAACCCAGAAATTTAATTAGTACACATTCAATTACTAAGAATAGGTTACTCGGACTGGTTTTTGACAAAAGCCCTCAGCAAAACCAAAGCCAGTTATCATAGTACACCAAACTCTAGTACTAAATTTGTCCGGGATAAATCAAATATCAAGTTACCATACAATGATTCTATCCATGCCGCTTCAAAATTACTACCCAGCAATGAAATTAAAATAAAATTCAGTTACCCAAATAGCATTTTTAGAAAAGTGGTAAATGTCCATCACAGAACTCCTAACAGTGACAACCCCAGTGTATAAATCACCATGTTTTGATTGTGACGAAGTGTACTGGGGGCAAACGGTACGTGACCTACCCACAAGAATAAAGGAGCATAAAAATTCTGTAAAATACGAACAAGAAAACTCAGCTGTATTCCTCCATTCAAGTCTCTTAGATCACCGAATAGATTGGAAGAATGGAGATACAATATATCATTCAAATTGTAGCTTTAAGAGAAAAATTCTTGAATCTTTATTTATAAAATAATTCCCTAATTTCAACACATCAAAAGGTCAATGGTTACCAGATGCTATTACTAACTTGGCGGTAACCAAACTTATCCCTATCAAAGACACGTGACTTGAGGCTTCCCTATTTCCCTTTTGTAGCATTTCTCTCTGTATATTTGTTCTTCTCTTCCTATTCTATGTATGTCCCTGCTGAAAAGGATCACAGTCAGTGGTCGAAATATACGATTTACTCACACACACACACACATATATATATATATTATATATATATATATATATACACACACATATTATATATATACATATATATATATATATATATATATATACAGTATTGCAAATAAATCACTTGATCACGTGATCAGAAATATGCTGGTTATCACTTAAGAGAAACACAGAAATCCCAAGCGCTTTCGTGTAATTCACATCCTCAGGGGAGATACAGACAAAAGTACAATACAAAGACTATATAAATGGAAAAGTGTAAACCTAGGAGAGGTAACAAGGCTCTATACGGAAATTAGGAGAGGTCACAAGGCACCACACGGAAAAATTATGAGAGGTCACAAAGCCCCACACGGAACAACATGTAATTTGTCCTCTCTTGGGATTAACCAAAATTCCCTATACCGAATTGTCTACAAATGTTCTCTATTATGTAAATATCTAATTTATACATACCATTACTTATGTTCAAATTGACTGACTCAGTTTGTTTGATAAGGCTACTTCCAATAATGTTCCTGTTAACAATAGGATTACATGATAAAACTGAAGATGCCTTAGTCGTCTATACAATGATTATAATCCCTCATGTGCACAAATAAAGCATTAGAGTCTTGTCCTGTTCTGACACTATATTTATGTTGCTTTATTCTAGTTGAGAGATCTTTACCTGTTTGCCCTATATAAAAATTCCCACAATCTTTACACGAAACCTTGTATATGCAACCACATGAATTTTTTGGAGAATTCTTAATAAAAAAATTCTTGAATATGCGTGAATTGTAAGACTACATTAACATTCTATGTTTTGAGTAAATGAGGAATCTGAGAAAGACTTTCACTAAAAGGCAAGACTAAAAGATTCTTAGTTGCAAAGGGAGGTGTAGGTTGAGTCCTATAAAAAGTTTTCTTGGCTCTTTTGAGAGCGTTATTTATAAAAGTCTTGGGGTATTTTAAGCTTAAACCAATGTTGAATTTTTTTTCTTCAAATTCCTCATCAATAAATTCCGGGCTGCATATGCGTAGAGCACGTAAAAGCATTGAAAGAGAACACTGAATATTTGACTTTGTTGTGGTGACCAGAATAGTAGTGGACATATGACATTACATTAGTAGGTTTCCTATAAATACTGAATTTAAAACTATTGCCTTCTCTATGAATAAGACAATCAAGAAAAGACAATTTACAATCAATTTCTGATTCCACTGTGAAATTAATAGAAGGAGCTAAGTTATCAAGTGAAACTAAAAATGTGTCCAAATTTTCTGTACAAGGCCACAGGTATAAAACATCATCTACATATCTGTACCAAACCGCCTGAGATGGTAAAATATTACTAAGTAACCTCTTTTTAAAAAAAATCCATGTATAGGTTACTTAACACTTGTGAAAGGGGATTACCCGTAGCCATACCAATTTTTTTAGTGTAAAATTCACCGTGAAATTCAAACTTGCAATCTTTGATACATAACTTGATAAGTTCTATACAAACCAAAGGTGAAATCGGTAAAGACAACTCATCCATGGACTCCGTGAGATATACAATCAAATCATCAATTGGGACTTTCGTAAATAAGGAAGTTATATCAAAACTTACAAGTTTGAAATCGAAATCAATATCTAAATTATTAAGTTTATCAACTAGGTCCACATTATTCTTAATATTTGAATTTGAAATGTTACCAACTAAGGGGTTTAGTAAACACACGAGCCACTTGGACAACTTATACGAGACCGACCTGGTTGAACTAATGATAGGTCTTACTGGGTTGTTTGGCTTATGTGTCTTGATGAGTCCGTTCATATATGGAAGAATAGGTGAGATGGAAAAAATTGCCTAATCAAAACATCTTCCCCTTTTAACAACTACTTAATTTTGTTGTTGTTAAACTGAGTATTAACCATATTTAGGGGATTATTCCTAAGTTTAACATAAGTGTTCTCATCAGACAAAAGGTTGTGTATTTTAGACAAGTAGTCAACTCTGATCAAAATTACCACCGCATTAGCTTTATCTGCTCTTGTCACATGTAAATAATTGTCTTCCTTCAGGGTTCTAAATGCTTTTAAGAATCTATTTGGACAATTTGGTCTTACTTGCTTAGACAATGAAGCATAAACAATACCTTTGCAAATGTTCAAATCTTCAGTTGATAAATCACTGTATTTTTCTAAGTTGCAAAATCATATTCATTGTTAGAATAAGCAAATTTCAAACCATAACCTAATGCACATGACACATTGCTGTTTAACTGTTTGTTAGAAAGATTCGCATTTTTTATCCAATCACTGTTTTGAATTAACTGCGTCAACTTACAATTCAAATTTGTCTGAAGATCTTGACGTGTCTTCCTTAGTTTATCATAACAATAATCCAACATCCGTCCCTTCCATCCGATAGGTATAGAATTGTGAAAAGCTTTTTTTTTCTGTTGAACAATCCGGAAATTCTCCTTCACTTCAATTTTCTTGATTTCTATACGTTTCTTCAGTATAATTTGCTGAACAATCCGGAAATTCTCCTTCACTTCAATTTTCTTGATTTCTATACGTTTCTTCAGTATAATTTACACACACACACACACACACACACACACACACACACACACACACACACACACACACACACACACACACACACACACACACACACACACACACACACACACACACACACACACACACACACACACACACACACACACACACACACACACACACACACACACACACACACATATGTATATATATATATATATATATATATATATATATATATATATATATAGTCGGCCGTATTTTCATTGGCGGGCGGAGACGCTCACCAACTGTGTATATATATATATATATATATATATATATATATATATATATATATATATATATATATGTTGAGACATTCTGACAGGTTGATGTAAGCGGAATAGGAAACACAGGAGTCTTAGTCTTGAGTTTATTCCTATAGGAAACACAGGAGTCTTAGTCTTGAGTTTATTCCTACGAGTCTTAGTCTTGAGTTTATTCCTGGAAACACAGGAGTCTTAGTCTTGAGAGGAATAAACTCAAGACTAAGACTCCTGTGTTTCCTACAGGAATA
>NC_134803.1:20087674-20090174 GCF_046742065.1 Oratosquilla oratoria | reverse complement strand
TCCAGGGATCTGGGTGCGCACGTTCTGTGTAATAGTAGTCCTTGATATATGTATTATGTTGAGACATTTCTGACAGGTTGATGTAAGCGGAATAGGAAACACAGGAGTCTTGGTCTTGAGTTTATTCCTGACTAGTTTCGCAGGTATGCTTTTTCAAAGGAATATGTGTACAAACGGGCTGTGGGCATTATATACATGGGGTGGACCTCACCACCTCTCCGAGTTACCATAGTTGGTGGCGAATGTGAACATCACATTGTGGCTCACGTAACATTGAAGACATTTTTACAATTAAATATGATAACACTAATACCAAAGAAATTATTAATAGAAAATGTAACAATAGTAATGATAACGATGAAGATAAATATTTAAATAATAATATTAACAATAATAACAAAAATGATAGTAGCAATACAGGAGATAATAACAATAAAATAAAAGTAATAGTAATAAAAACAATAATAAGAATAAAAACGATAATACTAATAACCAAGAAATTAAAATTATTAATATTAATAATGGTGAAAACAATGATAATAAAAACGAAAAATTTAATAAATATTTAAATAGTAACAATAATAATAACAATAATGATAATAAAGATAATGAAAGTAATAATAATAAAGATGGTAATAATAAGAATAAAAACGTAATGATAAAATTATAAATATATAATGATAGAAATAATAAATAAATAATAGTTATAATAACAATGATAATAATAATAGTGTTGAAAATAAATATTAACAAATAGCATTAAAAGAATAAATCATGATAAAAAGTTGGGGCAAGGTAGCATGGAGGAACTTCAGAGTGAAAGGAAGAAAGCTGGAGAGGGTAGGCCGAAGTGGGAAAAAGGTATCTACTTAGGGAAGCCATTCTTGGAGGGCAAGTGTCGCGGTAGATTTTGTCCATTTCGAGTCACCAGTTCTCTTGTTTGTGTTTTTGTGGTTGGCAATGTAAAGTGATTCAATTATTTTCCGTTGTTTCTTGTGTAGTCCTTTAGCTAGAATGGTGGAACCCTCCCAGTTAGGCAAATGTCCCTCTGTGTCAATGTGGTTAACTAGAGCGTTGGTTTCTCGGTGGTGTCTAATGTCCGCTTTGTGTTCCTTGAGTCTGTTGTTAAGTCCTCTGTATGTCTCTCCGTAGTATGCACAGTCACATCCTTTGCAGGGAATTTTGTAAACGATGCTATTGTCACGGTTTGTCTTGGTTCTGTTGGTGGTCAAGTGTCCTATTTTCTTCCCTGTGTCATTTACTATGATGAGTCCTGTCTGTCTCAACGTTTTGGAAAGCATGTGAGAGAGGCCAGAGTTAGGAACCACAAGGTATCGTAAATCTGTCCTCTCTTCACATCCTTTCCTCTGTCTGATTTTAATGGCTTTCCGTAGTGACGTCCCTAACATGCCCTCTGGGTACCTTAGGTTCCTGAACGCAGCGGTTACGTATTCAATTTCCTCTTGTAAATACTCCTCGCTGCATATTCTAAGAGCCCTAAGGTAAAACCCAATGATAACCCCTGATTTGGTCTTCTCGTCGTGTGCGCTAAAATAGTGGATGAAGTCGTCTTTGTTTGTCGGTTTACGGTATACCTTGAACCTAGCGCTGCTTTCCGATCTGTTGACGACATCCTCTTCATTTCACACAAAACAAACGACACAAGAAACATACTGGAACAACTGAACAACGTGGACAAAAGAATTAAATTCACAGTAGAGGAAGAGACCAACGGTTCCCTACCTTTCCTAGACGCTGTCGTCATCAGATCGGACAGCAGCGCTAGGTTCAAGGTATACCGTAAACCGACAAACAAAGACGAAAGGGAAAATGTGTGAAAGAAGGAAGTTGAAGATAAATATGGGTAAAAGTAAGGTGATGAGATGTACAAGGGGTGAAAGTGGCAGCAGATTGGAAGTGAGCATTAAGGGAGAGTGACTGGAGGAAGTGGATAGGTTTAGCTACTTGAGTGCAAATGTGACAGGAAAGGGAGAAGTGGAGGGGAGGTAGAATGTAGATTGGGAGAAGCAAATAAATGCCTTGATGGATTAAAAAGGGTAATGAGAAATAGATATTTGAGAATGGATGCTATGAGGAGATTATATGAAGGAGTGATTGTGCCAACAGCACTGTATTGGGCAGAAACATGGAACATAAGAGAGGAAGGGAGAAAGAGTTTGAATGTGTTTGAGATGGGGTGTCTGAGAAGCATGATAGGGGTTACTAGACTAGATAGAGTGAGAAATGAGGAGATGAGGAGGAGAACGGGGGTGGAAAGGGAGCTGAGAGATAGGGTGGATGAAAGAGTATTGGGATGGTTTGGACACATGGAAAGAATGAGTGAAGAAAGACTAGTAAAAGAGGTGTGGAAGGCAGATGTGGAGGGCGTGAACATGAGGGATCGACCTAGGATGAGATGGATGGATGGGGTAATAGGGTCTTTGGGGAAAAGGGGAATGTCTATTGAGGAATGACGGGAGAGGACAAGACATAGGTGAAT
>NC_134803.1:20030174-20080174 GCF_046742065.1 Oratosquilla oratoria | reverse complement strand
TTGTGAAAAATCCAAAATGGTCGCTTTGTAGTTCAGATAAATACAATGAAATGTTTCAAGGTTCAAATACGCCGGGTAATAGGTCACTATGTAATTCAATCCGTGTTCAGACAGAAGATTGTGATAGATGTTTCAATGTGATATGTGAATGTTGTTGTAAGTGTAAAACATGAAGGGTGGCGTGTAGAATGTTGTGAAATAACAGAAATATAAATCCGATGGACATCACCCGTTATTTCACGACATTCTTCACACCACCCTTCCATGTTTTACACTTACAACAATATTCACATACCATATTGAAGCATCTATCACTGAGTTTGAGTCAGATGACATGCCCCACAAACAACTACTCCATCAGAGGCTTCAGAATGCCGCAGTCCGATTCATTACGGGTTCGCGATGGAACGACTTCAGAACGTCTGAACCACTACACCTAGCTGCCATATGTTCACTCAACCAACACAGACACAAACTACACATGAGATATCTAGAAAGATTGCACGCCGAACACAAAAACCTGATCCGATATATCACATCCAGACCGCACCATAAAGACTATTTGTCTTCTGTGTTTCTCCCTCGTGCGGTATACACGAGAAATCGTGTGTAATCAAGTGAATATCACCCATCATGGTCACTGCTACTGTGGATTTGTTTCTGATCTACATTGAGTTTGGTGAGGCAGACGAGGTGATGGCTTGTTAGCTTTAATGTCTTCGTCTTGACCCCTATACAATCTCGGAACAACCCCGAGCAGAACTTGGGGTGTTGCCAAATTCTATTTACAGGCACAAAGTTGTTGTCACTACACTTAACTATCATAATTTATTTTCTCCTATTTCTACAATGTACAATGCATGAACTGAGTCTGGACACTCAGTATCCATGCATGGGTTTATGTTTACAAAAAGGGAACATAAAAGAAATATGTGTTTGACGTATGCTGATAAAGAAATTAAGTTTTGACGTATGCTGATCTTGTAGTTTGCCAATGTTGGATCTGTTGGACGCTGATGCCTTGGTCGCCGGCCCAGGTGTCCAGGTGAGGTCAGAAGCTCCTGACCCCTTCTGATCACTGTCAGATCCGACAACAATGGCGGGTCCTTTGGGAGTTGTCTGTGTGCACGCTAGATATTTAAAGGATTGACTATTTCCTTCAATCATCTTGCAACATTACATGCGGGAAGCAAAATCAACTCATTCCCCGAAGAAAATATACACGCACTTCGCACGAGCATAACCACGCCCACATGTACAAACATATACACAAACTTTTTGTTTCTACTAAAATTCATTTAAAGGTCAACTGAGAAGGTTTCGGATTTCTTTACTTTTTTTATTTCATGTATGAAAATATAAGTTAGAAGAAGTTAGAACACTAAAATGCATGTTTTTAGCATTGTATAGTCTTGATTTGACCTAAATAGCATGATCTTACATGTCCCTTACAATGTCGTAGTTACATTTTCCACCGTTAGGGCAACTGATGACGTAAGGGTTGTTTACATTCTTGAACATGGCCAGTGATACAAAAGTGACTTCACATCGAGTGAAGAAGATTTATTGGATTTGGATGCCAACCTTCATATTTAAAAGCAAAAGTTTCAAGGATTCATGAATTACAAATTGTTTTTATCTGTGATAAGATACAATAAAACAGGCCTATGTGGCAAATAGAGAAACCATTTGACTGAAGGGGAGAGGAAGGCTAGCAAAAGATACTCACAGACATGTCTATAAAATTGTCTGCCATAGTGGTTGCTGTGGGGGAAGAGAAGCCATCAATCATATTCCTTGCACTGTCACTATTATCACTTTCACATTCTATCTCAATTTCGCTGGTAGGCTAGTGGTAGTTGCAAAAGGTGAATATTCATCATAGGCACTTTGTAACAGCTGAAAAAAAAATAATTAGGTCTATGTCAGTACAAATTCCTCCCTCCTGGTCCAGGACAGTTAAGCTTAACTCCTGCTGGAGTGGTGGTGGTTGGGGGGGGGGGTTATCCACTTGTTTCACTCTCTCTCTCTCTCTCTCTCTCTCTCTCTCTCTCTCTCTCTCTCTCTCTCTCTCTCTCTCTCTCTCTCTCTCTCTCTCTCTCTCTCTCTCTAAAAAAATCATATTCATAGGCCTACAGGCCTAGCTAGCCTGTGTCATGACTGTACCCCTAATCTGCTTAGGGCTAGCCCAAAAATCGTTAATCAAGCCTAACCATGCTTGTTGACGATTGTCAGTGACAGCGTAGATAACACAGGCCCACTATACACATGATACAGACTGATGCAACAACCTCCAAGCGTTGTCTTTTTTCAATAGAAATGCTCCTTCGACGGCGTTTGCTTGCCGAACCTAGGGTCTTGTCGATAACAAAAATTGTCGGTGTTGCATCCTCTTTTAGAATGGGATTCATGCTAATTCCTAGTGACTCGGCAAGGCCAGGGTCGCGAGTGTACAATTTTTTTTAAACGTTTCGAACATTTTTGCTTTCAATCCAGGCTTCCACCGAATGGTCCAGTCCTTTTTGCGAGCTTTGCGAGCAGGATCTTTCGGAAAAGAATAAAAATTAAGTCCATCCGAAGCAGAATGTTTCGTGGAATCATTGTTACAATTTGCAGCTACCCAATAAACCATTTTCGAACTAAACACTTGATAAAACCCTACACGAAATATGACATCACTGATCAAGTTGAAAGCGCAGCACGGCATTTTATAGTGCACGTATATGGATGCATCAGAATGTAAACAGCGAGGTTGATGTCACAGCCTTACGAGAACAGCCGAAGATAGGCGAAGGAAAGTTAGTCTGCAACCAGGGCCGGTTTTAAGCCGATATGATCAATTTGATCAAATTGGGCCCTATTGCTTAACTTTATGACGACCCCTCTCCTCATCTACTCAAAATAGATCATGAAGCGACTGGGTAAAACATCCCTTCGGGCGACTTCATTCCTTCATCCATTCACTTCAAACTTTTGCACTCATTCATAAGTGCTCAAGACATTTCAAGTGCATCTAGAGCCCACTTCATGTAATAACTTGAACATAGTTGCAGATACTGTACATATTTATCATTATCAACATATATTAAGTCGCATATGTCACCATGGCCTTAATCTTGGTGCAGCAGTTCAGTAATAACCGCCACTAAGACCACGTCTCCATTGTGAGGCATGTTGTACGTGGTGCTACTTGTTTATCTTTATGGGATCAGCGCCATCACCACCCAGCATCACTCAACCAATCACACTTCACTGGAGCACTGTCGTCGTCGATCACCGACAGACCACCATAAGCAAGTATTTAGTCAGGTCACTCACACCGTTCTGGGATATTGTTTGATGTTTCCTAAATAGTCTAAACATGTTATTAAAGGTGCTACAGAAAGTCAAATGTATGTGTATAATTTATTTCAATTCATAAAGTTTGGAGAGCCATCCGCATTAAGGTATCAGAAAAAGTAACACGAAATTGTTCTATAATGTTATATTTGAAACTAAATTTGTTTTGAAATGTTATTTGGAGTCCTTAAAATGTCACCCAGACTGTTATGACATACTACCATTGTAATATTTGTAGGGCTAACTATATTGTTTAGATGTTACTTCAGGTGCTGTCACTTGGATCTATTTAAATTACCACTGCATTTCACATGAACTTACTCCACAATAGCATAAAACATAAGATTACGTAACCAGAATATGTTGAAAACAATAAACCTCTTTCAGAAGAATATCTTTGCGGCAAAAGAGTTGCAATAAGGGTTTGAATAATGGAAACAACTTTTTCAAAATTTATTTACCAGTAATCAGATTTTTATGCACTGGTATATGTGAAACATCATATATGTATGTGAAACAACATATGTAAAACAATAGCTTTATTCAAACTTTGTTTTCTTTATACATATTTTCTAACCTTTTAAGGAATAAAAGAAAATAGATTAAAACAATTTTATTCCATACTACACTGATAATATTGCTTAAAACACATGTCTTACACATACTTCCTTCCTGTACAGTAACGCGTACAAAAGAGTAGAAAAATATTTAATCTGCATTTATTTGGAAAAATAAGTCCCTCTAAAGCCTATGTATAGAACCAGAACTGTAATGAGCCCATATATCACTAGTAAGTTGTGATATGCAAAATAACAATTTCACACTTTTGAGCACAAATATTCCCATACGAAGAGAGCAGTTATGTTATATTTCATGACTATTTTCTGGTTGAAAACTTCCTTGGGATGTTTGAGTCTCTTTTCTTTGTATCAAAAATGCACTTTTAGTAGAGAGTAAAGCACTGAATTAAACAAAACTTTATAATACATATAATTAGAATTTTTTGTGCATGTATAAATATATAGTCTATATGACATTGCAGATCTAATCTTTAACAACATTATGGTAGTGCTCCTTTTTAACTGACCTTCTGACCTTCTGAAAATCTATACACGTCACAGTTGATCTATCCAAAACGTTGACTTCCCTTTCCTCAGGTTCCGACTTCTGCATCTGCAAAAGAAACAAATGTTAATAAATTTCTCTAAATTCGCTACTTGGAATAAGTGCAATCAATCATGACTATACATTAAAAAACTAAAAAGAAAACGAAAAAGAAAATAAATCATACTTGTCTTTTCTATGATAAAGAAAACTTGCTGCCTTGCGCTAGCTCTCTTGACTGGCTGAGGATACTCAGTTACAATTTCTGTTAACTCCTTTTTTAGATTAACGGACTTTACCGACTGTGTCCTTGTTAATGCTGGAGAGTTTCTATTTAGATAAGGGTCCATCGCCTTACTAGAGGTTAGGGTTTCTGACATCCCAAGCTTACACTAGCAAACATTGCCTGAGACATCTCCAACCATGACTGCGATGGTCGCTGCCTTTTATTCAAACTTAACGGAAGTTATTTAGGTAACGAAAATCATATCAGTCATTACAATGATAATTTCAGTGACACTTATAATTAGTATAGTTGGAGAAGAACGCCAAGACTAAGGCAATGACTGCTAGTTCAATAAGCAACTGATGTTACAGGTAGAAGTTCCCTAACTCGGCAGTATAAAAACAGGAAAGACCTGAAACTTGACATATCCAGCACTCGGCAAATGTTCCAATTTTCGATAGCGACAAGGGCTCGTGGCTCTTTTAAGTTTCCACCATTGTCTCTAAGTCACAGACGTCTTCCAAATTGGGTTGTGGACACATCCACAGTATATTCGTGTTCTTTCCTGCAATACACACACACACACACACACACACACACACACACACACACACACACACACACACACACACACACACACACACACACACACACACACACACACACACACACACACACACACACACACACACACACACACACACACACACACACACACACACACACACACACACACACACACACACACACACACACACACACACACACACACACGCACGCACGCACGTATATAAACACACTATTACGTCCTTAGCGTGAATAGAATCCTGTGGTTATGCTGTATCACGCCCTTGTGTGAGTAATGTCTCCTGATTGTATTTTTAAGGCACGTCTTGTGTGAATATGATGTGTAGTATATGTTGTAATTTGTATTGTATTTCATAAAATGTATGTCATATACAACCCATTTCGCAATACCCGTATGTTGGGGCGCGCTTCATTACGTTCTGTCATGACGCCAAGCTAAGGAGAAACGTTACTTAATATGGCACGGAAGCGTGTCCTACTTTCCCATTGGTTGGAAGTGTTTAAACTATCTGCTTCGGATTAGTTTTGACATCCCGGGAAACGTAAGCACCCATTCCCGTGCTGCGGATATAAAACACAAAGCAGAGCAACCCGAGTGAGAAGAGAAGCAGAGAGAATCAGAACGCGAAAAGTACAGAGAAGACAAGAAAAGAAGCAGACACCCAGGGCCCATCTTAATCTACGTAGAAATTGTTCTACATTCGTCGATTATGACAACTCCACTAAACAAGTCCTTTGGACCACAACGATTGCTCCACTCCACTCAAAATGCAAAGCCTTCGTGTTTTTACGAATGGTTTCGGACATCTCTAGACTGCTGCTGGACTGAGTGCAACTCGATACACTCTGTTATCTCTCAACTACGAAACATCAACAAATCTACGTGTTCCCGAGTACCAGAAGATTCCTATATTAGAAGTTATTATGCATCAGCCTCACCTCAAACTACCCATTTATTACCGAGATTTCTAGCAACCAGAATCAATACTTCTCTACACCATAATCAAAACTTCGTTCCGCCCACCTGTTCTTACGTGCTGCATACAAGAGCACGCCCAGCTACTTTACTTGGTAATTAATATTCCATTTATAATTCATGTAACATTTATTGCTAACTTTTCTTATTCTATGTCCATTTATGTTGCATTTTTTTTTAATAATAAGTAATTTTAACGAGAGTTTAATTACCCTGCCTGAACTCTCGATCACTCGTCCGAACTGCGCACGGCTTTATTTTTGTTTATTTATTTATTTTTTTTCTTCGTGTCGCGACCAGCCTGGCCCATAGGTGGGTCGTGAGACAGACAGACAGACAGACAGACAAAAAGACACACACACACACACACACACACACACACACACACACACACACACACACACACACACACACGCACGCACATACGCGGGCGGGGAGTTGGGTGTGTGTGTGCGTGTAAGGTCATAGCATTACCCGTAGATCGGTCGAGTGTAGGACAAAACACCCATAGGACAAAACTCCCCTAGGCCTTAACCCACCCGGACAAAACCCCCCAAGACAAAAAAAAACCTAAGACAAAAAACCCCTCAACTATATGTAATACAATATATAATACAAGATTACCAAAGATGTTATTTTTATGTATCTTTATTTAAATATAATAAACCGGCACCCCATACAACAGATATGCACAATTATATGTAACCACTAAATTTGCCATCTTTAGCACTAAGAGGTGAAACACACATATACAAGATATCATCAGACCATGTTCCACAATTACTGTCTCAGATCACTATTTCATTTCCAACTCATAGAATGTCCAACTCCACAAAGAAATTCTTCCATGGTCTTCCTACTGCTCACAAAGTCCACACACAGATTGCGCAGCCGCTCCTGTCTCGCCTTTGTTGCCCGCTTCACTCGTTTCCTTGGAGGCTCCCCAGTGGAATCCCTCAAAAGTGCAGCTATGGCAAGGGCCTGGTCCTTTCTGATGCTGTCAATCGCCTTCCAAATGGTTGGATGATCATAGCCAACTAACTCTTTGAATCCAAGATTCCATGCTTCACACAGGTTGTTGGTGCGGTCCCTTCCATGCAGTGTCACTTGATATACATTCCAAAGACAAGGAGGAAATAAAGGTGGGATTCTTATCATGAGAACTGGAGGTAGATCTCCGTCAGGTTGAGCAGGTGGCTGGATGCGTCGGAAACTTCCGGAGACATATGTGGCATTAAAGTAATCGACCAGACTCAAGTCCCTCCACATCAGGAATGTTCTCCATAAGCTACTCCATACCAGTGGTGACCTCTTTCTCAGGTAGGAATGCCAGTCCGTTAAGCATGCCAAGGAAATGTTTGACTCTATCATCAGTCCTATATGCATTGAATCCTGGGCTCTGTATTTTCCGCCATATACTTTGTGTCAGGTGGTAGAAACAGCCACGGGAGGGTCACATGGGTCCCCAAAACGGTCTGCACAGCATTTATATTGGCCTGTTCAAAGTCTGTGATGATGGTTGTCACATCTGGGTTGAAGCCAAGTTGGTCAAACTTATCAAGAATGGCCTGGAGAAATTCTTCATAAGATACTTGAGACTTCTCAGACAGGAATGCATATACACATGTGATGGCTGTGTTTCCCAGGGGGGCACGAATGGCATATAACTGGTGGAATAGCCTGGGAGCTGTGGAGAATGTGCCATCCATAAACCAGGTTGAGTTCCGGCACAAATGTTTGAGCCCCTCATCAGTTGCATATACAATGATCCTGTTGGATGATGAGACATTGTCATAAATAAGGAAACTGCTGTTGTCTGGTGGCCCCGTGGTCTTCCATTCTCCCTCAATCCTAAGTTCTTGCAAAGAAGCAGGATCTTTTGGAACACATCCCTTCTGCAGACGTCTGACAGAACGCTTGACAGATGCAATGCGCCCTATGACTGCTCGCACCTCTACAGGTTGATGGACAAGTGCATCTGCTACAATCTGTCCTGGCCTGCAGCGGTTTGCAGTAGCTGTGTCCTTTATGGCTGCTTTCACCTTTGTAGCTGCGACATGAGCAGGATAAGGATCATGGCTGTGGGGTGTTGTCGCAACTATCTCCTTCATCTGTATATCTGTGTGAGCACTCCCCTTACACGAAAGGGCACTTCTCTGGGAACATTCCCATCGGATCCTTGTCTTGTTGGCACTCTTCTTGGTAAACATATAACCTCCTGCACATAGCTTGGGCCCTCCCTTATTATTTTTGATGATCTCCATGGTACTACAGATTTGACTGTAACTTCTGGTTAGTTAGTTAGTTAGTTTATTATTTAACATTAGTACATGAATATATACACAATCACATACACGTATGTATATATACTCGTACATACATATACCTATAACTATATACATACACATATGAAAAAGCGCGGGCCACAAGCCCGCCGCTGGGGCTTACGCCCCGATATTTTGCTACCATGTTTCAGCGAGGGGGCGGAATGTCTCGCATGATGGTTAGCAATTTGCTAGGTGTGTTAAGAGCCCGCCTGACCAAATAGGCGGCCAAAGCTTCCTCATCCTGTGGGCCCTCGATGGGTTGCTGTCTTAGTTGAGCTGTGGCGGGGCAGTGAACCAGGTAGTGCATCAGCGGTCGACGGCTCTGGAGGCCGCAGTGTTCGCACTCCTGACCACTGAACTCGGGCCGTAGCTGCTCCAGCGTGCCGTACCCGAGCCGGAGCCTGTGCAACCGAACTTGGTCGGCTCTAGTTAGCGGACGGCCGCATTGTAGCGGCTGGTAATTTGTGGTGGCAGCGTACCATGCTGCCTGCCGCGAGGTTCTCTCCATGGTGCGATGGTGGTGATGAGCGGAGTGCCAGGTGCTCCGCTTAGCCTGCGTCTTGATCTGCTGCAGGCTGGGGAGGACGTAGCAGGATACTGCGGGCATGGTGCTAGCTGCTCGGGCTGCTGCATCCGCCAACTCGTTCCCTCGGAGCCCCACGTGACTGGGTACCCAGTTCATCCGTAGGTGCCGGCCTTCACCGGCAAGTCTCTGCGCGCTGAGCTGAATGGATGTTACCAGCTGGATGTTGTCGGTGGGGCTGGCTTGCTGGAGTGTCTGGAGGGAAGATTTGGAGTCTGTGTGTATAATTACCGCACCTTCACGATGGTGAAGGGCGTGCTCCAGGGCTTGCTGTATGGCAACTAACTCCGTCTGCAGGGTAGAGCAGTGGTCGGGGGTCCTCCATGACAGCGTCTCCCCGCCGGTGACTGCCGCCGCTCCGGTCGTGCCTCGAACAGGGTCCACAGATCCGTCTGTGTAGTACACGGCTCCCCCTGGGATGCTGGCCTGTGTCACAGATGCCAGCGCGTGTAACCGCAGCTCGTGTTGTGTGCACTGTGCCTTCCTTGCTGGCGGGTTGTTGATGATGATTTCGACGGGTGGGGGCTGCCATGGGGCCGGTACAACGTAGTTTGCAACGGCCAGATCCGGACTCCACATGGCTATTTGACCGTCGTCGAACAGTGCATTGGTGGCGTCAGCTATCCTCCGTAGCCAGGTGTTTGTGCTGAAGAGGTCCCGCCGCTGCGGTAGGGTCCTTTTGATTTTGGTTCGTGCTATGGTCTCCCTGTCTTGTCGGAGGATCTTAGCCACCCGGCAAGTCGCAATATGTTGAACCCTGGAGGCCAGAGGTACCAGTCGAGTCTCACTTTGCATTATGGACATACTGGTCCAGCGAGGTGCCCCGAGCATGGTCCTCATGGCCTGGTTCTGGATGCACTCGATCCTCCTTTGTTGGGTGGGTGACAGGGAGACCAGCATGATAGCGCTGTAATCAACCAGCGACCGGACGGCCTGTATGTAGAACAGACGCAGCACGGCATGTGAGGCTCTAGAGTGTGTCCTTGTCATCGCCCTCATGACTTTGATTCTCGTCCTCGTCCTCTCCCTTAGGTAGGTGACCTGAATGTTGAAGGATAAGCCTTGGTCAACCCATACTCCCAGGTACTGGTACGAGCTGGTCCAAGCCAGCTGGATACCCTGAATGTGGAGGTGGGTGTCCGGGGTGGTGGCCTTAAGCATCAAGGCCTTGGACTTCTCAGCTGAGATCTTGAGGCCCAGTTCTTCACACTTGTTAGAGATAAGATCAAGGGCCTCTTGTGCTCTGGTGATCCTATTGCCTCGGGTTTTGCCCGAGACGACAAGAACCAGGTCGTCGGCATAGCTGAGAAGCGCCATGCCACCCCGGAAGGGTAGGCTCACCAACTGTTCCATTAGGAGGTTGAAGAGGACGGGGCTGAGAACCCCACCCTGCGGAGTGCCGTTCTCTAGGTCCCGGTAGGCTGAAAGGTGGCCTTGGAACCTGACCCGGGCGCGTCGGTGTAGCAGGTAGTCCTCTATCCAGGAGAGGAGTCGTCCCTGGACACCCCGCTGTACCAGCGCATCTAGGATGGCGTGAGCACTGGCTAGCTCGAACGCTTTTTCCAGGTCGAGGAAAACGGCCACGGCAGGGCGGTTGTCTATGTGACTCAGGAGAGTCATGATGCTGTCGGCCGTCCCTACACCCTTGGAGAATCCGAAGATGTGTGGGTGGAGGGGGCCCAGACGCCACATGAGTCGGGTGAGTACCATGCGCTCCGCTGTCTTGGCCGTGCAGCTCAGCAAGGAGATGGGACGTGGCTTGGAGGGCTCCCTGGGCTTAGGGATGGGCTGGATGTCCGCTCGTTTCCAGGTGGTTGGGAGACGTCCTACCAGCTACGAATGGTTAATCAGGGCCAGTAGTGCTGCCTCCCCGGCAGGCCCCGCGTGAGCTAGCATAGAATAGGTCACGCCATCCGCTCCCGTAGCCGTATCTCTACCTTTCTTGGCCCGGGCCAGTTCTTGTGGCGTGAAAGGTACATCGGTGACGTCAGGTGTTGCTCGCGCCGTACCGACGGCCTGCTCTCGTGCTGGCCTGAGCTGCTGCTGGAGGTTCTGCATCTGTGCGGGGAGCTGGGAGTTGGCGCACCGTGTGGCGAACATATCCGCTAGTCGTTCTGCTTCCTGTTGTGGCTCTGGGTGTGAGGCAGGACGAGGGGCGCGCTTCCCGGAAGCCGTCCTCAGTTTGGCCCACAAGTCTGCCAAGCTGGTGTGCTGGGAAAAGCTGGCACACCACTCCAGCCATTTGGCCTCCCGTACCCGGCTTGAGACTTGTCGAGCGTGTGTAACCACTTCCTTCAACAATTGTAGGTTAGTTGAAGTGGGTCGCTTGCGGTACAGCTTCCGATGAATGTTGACCAGGTGATTCTGCTCCCGGACTTCCTCATTGTAGAACCACCAGTTCCGACGCCATCGATGCCCTGGATGTCGTCTGGGGATGGCTGCTTCTGCTGCTCTTTCGATTGCTGCAGTGAATTCTGTTTCTCGCTGGTCTAGGTCCTCCGGCGGGTCGCACGCTTTCCACCAGTCATCCAGGGCGGCCTGGAACTTCTTCCAGTCCGCCCTCCGCAGGTCCCATCGAGGTGGTTGGAGCGGTGGTAGTGGGAGTGCGGCCCTTAGAGTGGTGATGACGGCGTAGTGGTCGCTGGTGAGAGTAGGATGCACCCGCCAGCTACTTCCGGAAACTAGATTGGTTGACACCAGGGTGAGATCCAGTCTGCCTCCCCGGACGTGAGTGGGTTCCCCAGTATTTAGAAGGGAGATGTCCTGGACCTCTTCCAACGTGGTTGCCAAGCAGAGACCCACAACGCCCGGCGCAAGAGATGTCGACGACGAAAGAAGAAGACACCAGAAACTCCAGCACCCCCAGCTAGGAGAACCGCCCCGGCAACCCTCGCCACATCCACTACCGCAGTCCCTCCAGCCAAACTCCCGGCCGGAGACAAACCAGCGACCGGAGTCAGGCCCACTGCCACCCGCTACCCACCGCTTGAGGGGATGCTCATGGCAGCTGCAGCAGTCTTCAGACGCCTGCTACAACAGCCAAACACTGTTCCAGGCAGAGATGAAGACCTGGCCTCTCTTCTCATTCGAGAAGTAATGGCGGCCACTTTCGAGGGCACATTACCCACCCCGCACCAGCCTGCCAGGACACCCACCAACAGCGTCTCCCCCCACCACCAAGATGGAGCAGAGTAATGCGCACATGAGAAATTCTCCAGCACCACACGACCTCGGCAGCCTGAAGGTGCTCCAGTGGAACATGCAGGGAATACGCAACAAGAAGCACCAACTCCTCCAAACAATCATGGAGGAGGGCATGGATATCGTGCTTCTACAGGAAACATTAGCAACCGGTGACTTCGAATGGAGAATAGGGGGCTACACGGTCCACTCACTCCCGCTTGACAGAGGCATAGGACACCGTGGTTGCATGGTGCTGGTGAAGAACAACCTACCACACCGCAGGGTTGCGCGACCCGTACACTGTGGTGAGGGTGTGGAGGTGATGGCTGTGGAGCTCCTCCTTCCCGACCTGCCACTCCTCATCTATAACATCTACAGGAGCCCCGGGAAACTGTTGGAGGTCGATGAGATACTGTCACTAGCTACCCACAACAATATCTTAGTAGCTGGAGACTTCAACGCCCATCATCCACTGCTTCACTCCCCCTCTCCGACTAACTTCTGGTGAAGGTCATACTCCTTATGTAGGGAATGTTTATACTGATACTAGGAAAGCTGAGAACACGTATGACAAAACTCTGCTGAGTAGTTTCACACCTATTCCATGAAACTCTGTTATTTCACATATAATTTCAGTATCGCTGTGCTGCGGGTTGTTGCTCCAACTCTCGTGGGCGGGGAATTAGGGATGTGTGTGCGTGTAAGGTCATAGCATTACCCATAGATCGGTCAAATATGAGCTCTAAGTTCTCTTCCGAAAGGGAAATAGCTGTCGATCACGAGTCCAACACGTGATCCAAGACCATGGTGAATCACACTCGCACACACATACAAATACACACACATGCACAAACACGCACAAGCACACACTCACACAGATAGACAGACGCAGCCGACATAAGACATAAACGAGTATACTCAAACACACATGGAGAATGCAGGGGCCTAATTTATAAAATATCCTAATCCCTAATTTTAGACATAAACCTTCAAAATTGCCGAGATTTTACCTAAATCACTATGTTGGTGACCTAAATGCTTATGTCTAGAATGTCTAGACATGAGCATTTGGGTCACCGACATAGTGTGTGAGGGCGAACGAGGAACTATGTTCTCTCGGCCCCTTAAAGTAATACCAGTTCGGGTGCTACTAGATCTGCTGGGGTTTGAATCAAACATCGAAAAGAATTAATGGATTTAAAAGAGTTAGCGAATACATTAAACCATCAAAAGTGTACAATAAAATGTTGTAGAAGGGGGAACATCTGATAGGAGGTGCTCAGCACTTCGAACCTCCGTATCGTAACGACAGTAACAATGTTCGGGTGTGTATGGACGAACCGTCCCGGCCCAATCGGATGCGGTTTGTCTTGAGAACAGCAAAGACGAGAAGACTCGACGTCGAGTAGCCTGCGACTGGAGTAATTAGGACTTGGGGTTGGCGTGGCAGTGGGTAGTCTTCGTAGGACGTCTTCTGACCAAGTTTTCCTCGACGTTTTTTTTTTTTTTTTTAAGGCTATCGACTCATAAGGTATTAAGCCTATTTTGAATTTGGACAGTCTCGACGTTGGGGGAAGAGGGATATATATATATCCCAAAAACTGCTGACGTGGCCGCTCCGCGCAGGCGCAGTCTTCTCGGGCTTCGAAGCTCGAGGCAGACTCGCTTGTTGAATTGGTGTGCAAACGAGCCCATTCGCCGAGGTGGGGAGCAGAACGACCATCAGTGCAGCCACGATGAATTGACTTGTCGCCGGGGGAAGGGGGATGGGCCCTTATATAGTGATTTAGATAATTTTTTTAAAGATCCTAATCCCTAACTCTAGACATAAATCTTCAAGTTTTATGTCTAGAGTTAGGGATTAGGATCTTTCATAAATTCACTCCCTGGTCCAAAAGTCGTTAAAATTTATTACTTGGCTCGACGCTGTTTCCAATAATGCCGAGTTTGGGAAATTCAACCTGTATTCCTTTGAAAGCTATAATGAGTAATCTTCACATGATCTAAGTTAGGGGAATGGAAGGGTTGAAGATGTTCTTCTTCCATAGATAGATAGATAGATAGATAGATAGATAGATAGATAGATAGATAGATAGGTAGATAGATAGACAGACAGACAGACAGACAGACAGACAGACAGACAGACAGATAGATAGATAGATATACATTGATAGATGAATACGCAGATAGATAACACTAGTCAACAAAGAATTTGCTACTGTGGCAATAGCAAATGATTTATAGTAAGTC
Source organism: Oratosquilla oratoria (assembly GCF_046742065.1). Taxonomy (NCBI): domain Eukaryota; kingdom Metazoa; phylum Arthropoda; class Malacostraca; order Stomatopoda; family Squillidae; genus Oratosquilla; species Oratosquilla oratoria. The sequence continues at coordinate 20,065,598 of NC_134803.1, read as the reverse complement.
GAGTATGCTGATTCCGAATCTGTAATCGGAATTGTTGTAGCACGTCAGGTTCTTGAGTTACACAGAGTTTCGTTTGGGGGTCATTTATTTCAATTTATAATGGATATACTGTAATTTTCAGACAAATGTATGATTAAAAGAATGCTCTTTAGATTTACAAGTTAAATAATGTTAATTTAAACAAATTTAATATGAGAAAATTATTGTATGAACTTTTGTATGACAAATATTGTGGGATTCTCAGGTAAGAACAAGTCAAAAAAATTATATCCAGATTGTGCGTTAGCTATAAAACCAGTTCCCCATTATTTGGAGATGCCAATCCCAGTTCCTCCATCAGCTAGTGCAATTACAGAGGATGTTTCATTTGAAGACGAAGATAATGAGGATGAAATGTATGTGGATGATTCTGAGGAAAAGAAGACCCAGTTGATAAATCAAGAGAGATTGAATGATTTGGTGAGGGATTTGTCATTGACAAAGGATAAAGCAGAACAGTTAGGCTCGCGACTAAGCAATGGAATCTTCTAGAAGACGGTACAAAAATATCTACTTTCCGTAGACGCCATGAGGCCTTAGCTGCCTTCTATAAAGAACAAGATGGTGCTTGTTTCTGTACTGATGTTAATGGCCTCATGAATCAACTAGGGAGTGAGCATGTACCTGATGAATGGAGACTATTCATTGATGCAAGCACTGCTAGCCTCAAAGCTGTGTTGCTACACAATGGCAACAGAAAACCTTCAATACCTGTCGCACATATTGTTAATATGACAGAGACATATGACTCAATGAAATTTATTTTGGAAGGTGTTCATTACTCGCAGCATATGTGGAATATCTGTGGTGATCTAAAGGTAATTTATTTAATTCTTGGACTGCAGCAAGGATATACAAAAGAACATGTGCTTCTTATGCCTATAGAATAGCCGTGACGACAGAAATCATTATATTGTCAAAGAGTGGCCTGAAAGAGAAGAACCCATTGGTCGATACAATGTACAACACATGCCTTTGGTACATCCACAGAAGATTTACCTTCCACCACTTCATATCAAACTTGGCCTTATCAAGAATTTTGTTAAAGCAATGACCCATGATTCTGATGGATTCCAGTATCTCAAAGAGAAATTTGATGCAAAGAAAACCGATGCTAAACTTAAAGCTGGCATTTTTGTAGGGCCGGAGATCAGAGAATTGATACATGACAGAGAGTTCAGAAATAAACTATCTCCACTTGAGTTGGCAGCATGGGATTCATTTGTCCATGTAGTGCAGAACTTCCTTGGTAACCATAGGGCTGATAACTATGAAGAACTAGTGGACAACATGCTAAAGGCCTATCAACGAATGGGGTGTCGGATGTCTCTTAAGATGCATTTCTTGCATTCGCATCTACATTTCTTTCCATCTAATATTGGTGATATTAGTGATGAACATGGTGAAAGGTTTCACCAAGATATCGCAATAATGGAAAGAAGGTATCAAGACCGCTTCAATGAAAACATGGTGGGTGACTACTGCTGGTTCCTGCAACGGGAGTATCCTACATCCACGAACAAGCGTAAGAGCAAGAATCTCAAACATTTTTAAGAAATTTATAGCTAGGTGAGTACTTCCTCTTTCATATGTAAAACATATATTGTCTGGGTCTCATTATTCTCAAACTTGTAATATAATTGCTAGGGCAAATCTGATCACAGATTTGGAATCAGCGCACCAAAATTAGTGGGATACACCAACCGTTACTCAAGTAGCAGAGACAAAATTAATATTTGTTGGCTAGTGTAAATAGAGGGGCGAAGGAGAGAGAGAGAGAGAGAGAGAGAGAGAGAATGTGTGTGTGTGTGTGAGAGAGAGAGAACTAAAAAAAAGACAAAACAAAGCAGATAACAGGTACTGCAGCCCAACATGAAACTGGTCTCAGCAAAATTGAAACTTTATAGAAAACAAAAATCTTTTAATCAACATTATTAGTGCTTCCAAAAATCTCATACCGAAATGTTCAAATAAACCTATTAAGTTCTCACTTTCTCATAATGAAATTGAAAGTGAATCCACTGAAATATCTTCAGTGTATTCTTTCACGTCACTATTTTTTTTATTTACCTCTTCTGTCATGGCAATAGTCTGTGATATTCTCGAATCAAGGTTTCACTGATTCCCTTCCAGAAACGGCACCTGCAGGAATTTACACTGATGAGTAACTGCAATGGATGCAGATAACACAGGAACACTTTCACCAATATCATTCCATGGTATTTTCAACTCTGTTCCTACTTCAAAATTCCTTATTCAGATACTGCTAAGGGTACTCTATATACAAGTCATTCTTTCTTGGTCGAGAAGATGATTTCTCTAACTCGTTCGTTCTCCCATAGGAATCACTCAACAGAAATAACAAATGTATCATATGATCTGGAAGAAATATATATGCATATATTAACTTGATATTACTCACATTTTTTAAAATAAATTTCCTTGCTGAAATGTCTGCACAATAGTGCAAATAAAATATTATATGAATATTCAGTTATCAAGAAAGAACTCAGAACTCAGAACATATCTAAGAACAGAGCTTTTGATTTTTTTTTCAAAACTAGGAACCTGCTCTGATAGAAGAGGTGTAAGAAAGTCTATTTCCATAGTTATACTTTTCATTTTACTTAGTATGTTTAATTTTTTTTCATGTGCATACAAGGCAAAGGAAATCAATCGATCAGTTCACCAGCTTCCTCTTTGCAGGAGACTCGCGGTCCCCGGGAAACATCCGGCCACCGGCTCAGCTCTTTGGTCACTCAATGAGATTTTGTGTTGGTCATTGTAGGGCGGTGTAGTATAGTGTTTTCTTTATGGTGGTTACATCTAGGGCAATTGGAGGGTGATGCCAGCTTGATTCTGTGTTGGTATTGTTTTAAGGCTGAGCGTAGGCGTGTCAAAACGATTCTCACTTGTTTTGCAATGATTTCTTTTTTGGATCGATTTCTAGGGGAGTTTGGAGAAGTATAGGATTTCTCAGTCTGTTATTTAGTGATATAAGTGTCTGTATTCTATGGATGTACTGTGGGGTACTAGGGGCAGGTTACTGAAGGTGTTTGAGTAGAATACTGCTGTGGATGTTATCATATTGTGTTCATTGGGTTGTGTGTGCATGATTGGTGTAAGAGGTGGAAGGGTAAGAGGACTTTTGCGAAGACCTGTGTCTATCATTCTCATGTACTGTCTTATGGTAAGGATTTTTGTTTCTGAGTATTGATGCTATATTAGTGTTGTTCTGGTGTAGTAAGTTATTATGCCTAATGCTTTATTCTTTGGGTTGTTTATAGGATGCTTACGTTATATTTATTATTCATTGATAAGTGCTTCCTTGTGCTGTCCATATCCTGTGCCTGCCACTGTCCTAGATATATTAAATTTCTTATTTGCCTAAACTGTGAGGTCTTTCATGTGTTGGATGGAGTTCATATGTGTATCAAATCTTAGGATTTTTGTCCAGTGGGGGAGGGTGATCTGGATAGGGGTAATATAACTGAGAAGCTCTGATGGAATGCTGATATTGTCATGTGTAAGCTATAGTTCCATCTAACTGAGGTAAATTGGAGCGTTGTTTTTTTGTTGCTGTTTTTTCAAATGAGCAACTAGATATTTTAATCTATTAATAGGTAAATGAATGGGTAAACGAATAAAGCTAGATAAACTCACTTGGGTTCCTGGGAGTGTCACGAGGCCACGGTAGTTTCCCCCCAAAGACATGACCAATTCCTCAAGAAGCTGCCGAAGGACGACAAAACCGTCCCACGCTTATCCTGACCCAAAAAAGTAGTGCATTCATTACGGAACCGAAATCGCTCAGCGAGAATTCAATTTCCCTAAACATGTGAATATTTTAAGAAGTAAAAAAAAAAAAAAAATGTAGACGTGTCCTATTGGGAAAATAGCTAAATTGGCATACACTAAAAAAGATCCAACACAGCAGCCGACGAAAAATATTGAAGCTAAAACCTTCTACAATGATGATTGATTGTAGACAGACTTTTGAAGACGCTATTTTACAAATGTACGTTGAGAAGACGATTTAGCCAAGTCATAACTCACAATAATCTTGGGACACTCCCGGGCAACCTGTGGTCAGAAGGGTTGTCTACCAAGAACGCGTGATATGTAGTGTGACAGAATGTGACAACGTCCAATGGTTGTTTCTTTGTAGAACACCATAAAACAAGCAAGGGAACACACACACACACACACGGTGCCCGGACAAAATGTCCTGGAATCTGCACCCCTGGGACAAAATGTCCCCAACGGCCTAGGTGGGTGGTCAAAATGTCCTCAATTTTTTTTTTTCTAAAAATTTGTCAGATGTGTTTTACTTTATTCCTTTATATGTTTTTTGGTGAATTTTTGGTTTTTAACTTGATTTTTTTATAGGCATACAATATATTCAATAAAGCATAATTGTGTGCTGTAATTGTACTCATAATTTGCGGAATGAAGATTTAAATAAATTACAGCAATGGTCTGAAAAGTGGCTAATGAAATTTAACAAGTAAATGCAAGGTAATGCACATAGGTGAAAATAACAGTAAGTACGATTACAAGTTATTTTGGAAATTCGTTAACAAAAGCGAGTGGTGAATTTTTTGTTTTTAACTTGATTTTTTTTTAATTTATAGGCATACACTAAGTTCAATAAAGCATAATGGTGTGCTGTAATTGTACTCATAATTTGCTGAATGAAGATTTAAATAAATTACAGCAATGGTCTGAAAAGTGGCTAATGAAATTTAACAAGTAAATGCAAGGTAATGCACATAGGTAAAAATAACAGTAAGTACGATTACAAGTTATTTTGGAAATTCGTTAACAAAAGTGAGTAGTGAAAAAGATCTCGGCGTAATTATCAGTAACTATCTCAAATCATCCATGCAAATGATGAGTGTTATGATAAGGACATTTGGGAATTATATTGTAAACAATATGTAGAGTATAGAATCCTATAGAAAGTATCATTAGAGGATGACCGTGGTGTCCGTCAGAACAAGCGGTCGAAGCGGTGCTACATCGAGCTCAAGGTTCGCCTCTATAATCTGGTGACCGACTACAAGGAGGGCAGGAAGACCATCCCAGAGTTCCTGCGTGGCATCAGTCACAACCTGCGTGGTGGCCAGCCCAACGTCTAGGCTAAATACAATTGATATTGTATCTAGCTAAATACAATTGACATTTCTGAAACGTTTGCTTACACAATTGGCTCATAGATTGATGGGTTGGGTCGTGTATAAGATATCTAATAAAATATCAAATATCAAATATTATTGTACTTTGTGTTTATATATAGATTCTCCTGAATCTAAGGGTTGTTATAAAACCACAATTAACTATGACCCAAAATGTATAAACAGTTGATAAAAATCAATATTTGTTGAAAAAAATGGGGACCTTTTGTCCTAAATATTGGGGACATTTTGTCCCGGGGGTGCAGATTTCAGGACATTTTGTCCGAGGACCTTTTGTCCTACATTCCACACACACACACACACACACACACACACACACACACACACACACACACACACACACACACACACACACACACACACACACACACACACACACACGCGAGGCCAGTGGCGGATTGGTAAGGCACTGGCCTCACAAGCCGGAGAACCGGGGTTCGATTCCCCGGCCGGGCGGAGACAAGTTGGGTTTGTCTCCTTTCACGTGTAGCCCCTGTTCACCTAGCAGCGAGTAGGTACGGGACGTTAGTCAAGGAGTTGTGACCTTGCATTCCCGGTGTGTGGTCTCAGACCTACCCAGAGATCTGCTAATAATGAGCTCTGAGCTCACTGCCGTAGGGTGGTGTCTGGCTGTCTCGAAAAGAGGCTGCAGCAGATCCGAGGTGAATACACACACACACACACACACACACAGAGGATGCCGTCATAACAAGTGGAGCAGGATTCGAACCTCAAAGGTACAGACACACGCACATGTTGCAATCAAGACAGATTGCAAGAAGTTAGACTGCAAGAGAGTGACGTCATAAAGCACGTCATAGCACGTTACACGAGGTAACCTTAGCTCCAGCACCATGCACGCAAACGCGCGTACACATTTTAGGAGTAGTGTTGTATTGAACGACCAGCAGACCTGACCTTCCCACGATAATGAGGGAGAGAGAGACCTCACACTTGGTCAAACGCCTGGCGGTCAGCTCCGCTGTTAACTTCCACAAGGCGACCGTTAAAATACTACCATACGAACGATATCTCTTTGTATATATATTTTTCTACTCTGTTCCTTTTCATTTATGCTATGTTTTCCTATTATTCTAGGTTAGGTATATTTATCGTAATTAGTTACCAAAATATTGAGTGTATCACTCAATTAGTTTTACGCTAATTTTGGCCTCTTATGTACAAATACTATCTGTAAATTGATGGAGTGTCAACCGACACTAAACCCTTCTTCGCCACGGCTCAATTGCTCGGTGGACAGATTGATATTTCACCACGGGCTTGAGCGGGCACGGGTACGGACAGTTGCTCACTGGATAATTGCTCACCGGAGAAGTGACAAATAAGACACTTGCTCACCAAATATTTTTTGTACTTTTCTTGAACTTGATAACAAACAATATACAGGATTTTTTAGTTATATCTAGGTTTATTACAGGAATAATACACAAACAGTATCCAAACTTTCATATTTTAGTTTTTAATAATTATAAAAGTCAATACAAATTTCTCCCATCAATATATAGTAAAAAAAAAAATCTTTGGTGAGCAAGTGTCCTATTTGTCACTTCTCCGGTGAGCGATTGTCCGGTGAGCAACTATCCGGTGAGCAACTGTCCTACACCCAAGATTATCTTCACTGCTATCCACGCAGAATAAAGTCCATAAAACTCATCACTGATTACATTCGAAAAACCCGTTACTCATTGGTCGCCTGGTCACCGAGCTCTCTACCTCTAAGCCTCCGAAGAACTTATCAACAGTGTGGATAGGAACACAATCCTGCCACATATTTCTGGTGAACAGCGGCGGGGTCAGCGAAAACCCGGGTACAGACAGTTGCTCACCGGACAAGTGATAAATGGGACATTTGCTCACCAAAGGATTATTTTAGTTATATTGAAGTTTATTACAGCAATAATATACAAACAATATACAAACCTAATAACATAGTATACATGATTTTTTAGTTATATTGAAGTTTATTACAGCAATAACACAGGATTTTTTTTGTTATATTGAAATTTCTTACAACAATAATACACAAACAATATACAAACTTTCATATTTTAGTTTTTAATTATAAAATTCAATACCAATTTTTTCCATCAACATATAGTGATTACAGTTTTATAACTGGTGCAGTACTGAAGTGGGTTCATTGTCCTTTGTGGTTTACAAGTCCAGTCTAATGGTGTGGCCAACTGCATTTAGAAAGTCAGGAAGGCACGGACTTCCTGCAGCATACCCCTGGCACAGATAAATTAAATATTTATCATAATTGTTAGAGGCCAAGAACTTATCAAACTCTTCAATATAATCTAATACATTGTTTTTATTGGGTTTCATTGACTACTTACCCTAACACTTCTAGTTCATGAACTAGAAGTGTTAAGGTTAGGAGTCAATTCAGACTATGAAAGTAAAATTTTCGACTTATTAAATGACAGAGATACATACGAACAGTTAGCCACGCCATTAGACTGGACCAGTAAAAGATCATTACTATGTATTGATGGAAGAAATTGGTATTTGATTTTATAATGAATTAAAAACTAAAAGTTTGGATATTGTTTCTGTATTATTGCTGTATATATATAATACAATATAACTAAAAAATCCTGTATATTGTTTTTTATTAAGTTCAAGAAAAGTAAAAAATAATCATTTGGTGAGCAAATGTCCTATTTGTCACTTCTCCGGTGAGCAACTGTCCTACACCCGCAAAAATCAATATTCCCGAGTAGCGTGAGAAGCGGAACTACAACTCAAATCAACCCAGCGCCTTCTACGAGACAAGCCCTCGCTCCTACTTCGAGACAAGCCCTCGCTCCCACTACGAGACAAGCCCTCACTCCTACTACGAGATAAGCCCTCGCTCCCATTACTAGACAAGCCCTCGCTTCCACTACAAGAAAAGCCCTCACTCCTACTACGAGAAAAAGGCCAATCCACTTCGCTTGGAACTTAGCCCAGCGACACGGTCAAAACTCCAGCGTGGCCGGGCAAAACTGCGCCTGCCATCTCGCCGAAGACTCCAGCGCGGGCGGACAAAACCCCGCCCGCCTTCTCGCCAAACACTCCAGCACAGCTGGACAAAACCTCCGACTGCCACTTCGCCCAACACTCCAGTTACGTCTCCAGGACCTTCCCAAGGCGTGAGCAACGGACAACATCACCGCCTATTCAACGGATACACTCAGCTTAGTCTCAACCCCTCTACGACCACCAACATTCAAAAGGAAGTATCTGTCTTTGCTTCGGTACACACGTACATTGCTCCGCTGACATCCTCATAGGCTTGACCTTGATGCAGCAACACATTACTGTCATATATCCAGCTCAACATGGTATCTTTTACACCAATAATTTCATTCCTGCCTTGCATCTTCCAGCCACCCAAATTGTAAACAAAATACACGTGGCCCAGCTCAAACAAGCAAACACAAACAACTCAAAGACAGTGCTCAGCAACGCCAGTACAACCTCAGGATTCCACCTCTACTTCCGGGTGTAGGACAGTTGCTCACCGGAGAAGTGACAAATAGGACATTTGCTCACCAAAGGATTATTTTTTTAGTTTTCTTGAACTTAATAATAAATAATATACAGGATTTTTTTTAGTTATATTGTATTATACAGTATATACAGCAATAATACAGAAACAATATCCAAACTTTTAGTGTTTAATTCATTGTAAAATTAAATACCAATTTCTTCCATCAATATATAGTAATGATCTTTTACTGGTCCAGTCTAATGGTGTGGCTAACTGTTCGTATGTATCTCTGTCATTTAATAAGTCGAAAATTTTACTTTCATAGTCTGAATTGACTCCTAACCTTAACACTTCTAGTTCATGAACTAGAAGTGTTAGGGTAAGTAGTCAATGAAACCCACTAAAAACAATGCATTAGATTATATTGTAGAGTTTGATAAGTTCTTTAACTTAATAACAAACAATATACAGGATTTTTTAGTTATATTGTATTATATATACAACAATAATATTATATTGTATTATATATACAGTCTAATGGTGTGATTAACTGTTCGTATATATCTCTGTCATTTAATAAGTCGAAAATTTTACTTTCATAGTCTGAATTGACTCCTAACCTTAACACTTCTAGTTCATGAACTAGAAGTGTTAGGGTAAGTAGTCAATGAAACCCAATAAAAACAATGCATTAGATTATGTTGTAGAGTTTGATAAGTTCTTGGCCTCTAACAATTATGATAAAGATCTACTTTATCTGTGCCAGGGGTATGCTGCAGGAAGTCAGTGTCTTCCTGACTTTCTAAGTGCAGTTGGCCACACCATTAGACTGGACTTGTAAACCACAAAGGACAATAAACCCACTTCAGTACTGCACCAAATATAAACCTGTAATCGCTATATGTTGATGGAAGAAATTGGTATTGAATTTTGTAATTAATTAAAAACTAAGATATGAAAGTTTGTATATTGTTTGTGTATTATTGCTGTAATAAATTTCAATATATAAAAAAAATCCTGTATTATTGCTGTAATAAACTTCAATATAACTAAAAAATCCTGTATATTATGTTATTAGGTTTGTATATTGTGTGTATACTATTGCTGTAATAAACTCCAATATAACTAAAATAATCCGTTGGTGAGCAAATATCCTATTTGTCACTTGTCCGGTGAGCAATTATCCGGTGAGCAACTGTCTGTACCCGCTACTTCCTTGCCCACGCGTGCAAGACGTAACAGACGTAAGAACACCTCACACATGTCCAAACCGGCAAAACGGAAAACCAAACACTCATTCAACACCGACGAGAACTCATCGTCTGAGACAGACACCTTACCCCTCATGGAAGAATTCAACCTTCAATCCACTCCAGTCTTACAAGTGTTATCCACCTTCATACCCGGGTGTAGGACAGCTGCTCACTGGATAGTTGCTCACCGGATAATTGCTCACCGGAGAAGTGACAAATAGGACACTTGCTCACTAAAGATTTTTTTTACTTTTCTTGACCTTGATAACAAACAATGATTATTAAAAACTAAAATATGAAAATTTGGATATTGTTTGTGTATTATTGCTGTAATTAACCTAAATATAACTTAAAAATCCTGTATATTGTTTGTTATCAAGTTCAAGAAAAGTAAAAAAAAATCTTTGGTGAACAAGTGTCCTATTTGTCACTTCTCCGGTGAGCGATTGTCCGGTGAGCAACTGTCCGTACCCGTTCATACCCACATCAACGCTTTCTGCAAAGTTCACGGGACCCTTTCGCGTTCTTGACTTTCTACACAAAGATAACGTCAAACTTTTTCCGTGAGATCTCGACCTCCAGCATATTCCGTTACCATCTCCAACAACCACTCCGTCACAGGATTCCTCTACCTCCTCCCCACCAACTCCTCCTATTCCTCTTCCTAGATACAGCTTACGTAAAAGAGCCACAATGTAACATCATATTATCTAGGGAACGGAATTGTATCTACTTCCACATGTATTCCTTCTACTTCATCATGTATTGCATCTACCTCATCACGTATTGTCTCTATTTCCTATGTCTTACATTTAACGGTGAATTACAAATGTCTCTCTACGAGAATATTGGTGTGGTTAGCGACAGGTAGCGGATCCGATCAATCTGCTGCAATCAAGACATACTGCAAGAAGATGTATTGCAAGAAAGTGACGTCCTAAAGCACATCACAGCAAATTACACGAAGTTAACTTTCGCTCCAGCACCATGCACGCAAACGCGCGCACACATTTTAGTATTAGTGCTGTAATGGACCACCAGCAGACCAGACCTTCCCACGATAATGAGGGAGAGAGACCGTTACTCTAACTCTCTTGGGCTGGGAGTTGGGTATGTGTGTGTGTAAGGTCACAGCATTGCCCATAGATTGGTTATATATGAACTCTAAGCTCTCACCCGGGAGGTAATAGATGTCGATCACGTGTCCAACACGCAATCCAAGACTATGGGGAATCGCACACATAAACACACACTAGCACATATTCATATTTACCCCCATGTGATTTTAATCAGTCACAGGAGACACGTGGGCAGTGAGTGAAAGGGTTAGACAACCTATAGTTCATGACACAAGCCCTGTGGATCCACTGCAAGACAACCGCCTTACCTTTGCTGTGTGGTGACACCCCCCCCCCTCTACTCCACTCCACCAAGTAGATCAATTTTGTCTAGTGTTTTCCTGAAGAAAGCCTATAAAGGGACTTCTACTTAGATCTTTTTTATTCTGGCTAACGTTAGCCTATTCTATTCAGTTTAGAGGAACACCTCAGGCCAGGTCAGAATTCTTTTTTTTTTAATCCGGCCCCGTAACCACCCGATGACGACTGAGGAAGGCATACAAAAAGGGACCGAATTATATATAAAAAAAAAGACAGGTAATTTTATAAGATTTTTGCTTCAAATTATGTGAAATTAAATGATCGAACACGTCTACTCACCCAGTGCCTACGTCACTGTTCGACGAGACCGCGTCGTCTTTGCAGACGAACACGTTGGCCGGGGCGCAGAGGATCAACTCGACGACGAAGTCGCAGTCAGCGACGACGATGCGAAGATTGTCGACGGCGGCGGCGATGGCGAGAGAGATGACAGAGATGTGGAAGTCCACGACAGCGACGGTGTCTCAACCACAACTAGAGGTGCTGCGACACATCCAGGTGTAGACCTCGTGCATGGGAGATCGTCGAGGACGAGGACGAGGACGAGGAAGAGGAGGAGGGGGAGGCCCGCGCCGAGGAAATGAGAAGAGTGCCTCACACCCTCACTATGCATGGCGGCGCGGTGTTCTCCTGGGACAAGGGGCGGAGTGAACTACTAAGTAAATGTTCGAATTCCTCACAGAAAGGTGTGGTTTTAAGTACCTCCTGATGTGGTACTCCACATCAAGAATACAACTGTGACTACAAGCTGGGGTAGAGCTCTTAATTATTGTTGGGTTACACTGGACGGGTGTAGGACAGTTGCTCACCGGATAGTTGCTCACCGGACAAGTGACAAATAGGACATTTGAAAGGATTATTTTTTTTTTACTTTTCTTTAACTTAATAACAAACAATATACAGGATTTTTTTTAGTTATATTGAAGTTTATTTAAGCAATAATACACAAACAATATCCAAACTATCATGTTTTAGTTTTTAATTCATTATAAAATTCAATACAAATTTCTTCCATCAATATATAGTGATTACAGTTTTACAACTGGTCCAGTATTGAAGTGGGTTCATTGTCCACACCATTAGACTGGACTTGTAAACCACCAAGGACAATGAACCCATTTCAGTGCTGCACCAGTTGTAAAACTGTAATCACTATATATTGATGGAAGAAATTGGTATTGAATTTTATAGTTAATTAAAAACTAAAATATGAAAGTTTGCATATTGTTTGTGTATTATTGCTGTAATAAATTTCAATATAACAAAAAATCCTGTATTATTGCTGTAATAAATTTCAATATAAAAAAATCCTGTATTATTGCTGTAATAAACTTCAATATAACTAAAAAATCCTGTGTATTGTGTTATTTAGTTTGTATATTGTTTGTATATTATTGCTGTAATAAACTTCAATATAACAAAAAAAGAAATCGTACATACTATTTGTTATTAAGTTCAAGAAAAGTACAAATAATCCTTTGGTGAGCAAATGTCCTATTTATCACTTGTTCGGTGAGCAATTGTCCGGTGAGCAACTGTCCGTACCCGACGCTGGACATATAGGAGCAGTGAAGTTATTTACTGAGATAGGTGTCGGGGGTCTTGTATTAGTATTAGTATCAGTATTAATGTTAGTATCAGTATTAGTACTAGTATTTGTATTAGTATTAGTATTGATATTAATATTAGTATTGGAACTAGTAATAGTATTGATATTAATATTAGTATTGTATTAGTACTAGTATTAATATTAGTAATAGTATTAGTATTAGAAGAAAAATAAAGGATTGAGCATAGGTTTATTAACGTGGCATATACAAGTACATAGAAGGGGAAGACAGATTTATACTGTTGAGAGGAGAGATGTATCATTGTTATGGGAAGGAAAAAAAATGAGAGGTAATGTCATTAATGTTACAGTGATTACAATAGTGTGTGTGTGTGCATTTGTGTGTGTGTGCGTGCGTGTGCCTGTATTTACCTAGTTGTATTTTACGGGACGAGAGTTATGCTCGTAGTGACCCGTTTTCGTATCTCTCCGCATCCAGTTTATTCTTAAAATCTTGTATAGTTTTGGCACTCACTGTTTCTCCGTTTAGTTTGTTCCAGACATCAATCACTCTATGTGGGAAACTATTCTTTTTCATATCTCTTCTGGAATTGTTCTTCTTTAGCTTCTTTTCGTGTCCTCTTGTTTCTCTTCTGTTCCATTTTAATAAGTCTCTATCAGGAATTTCCATCCCTTTCATAATTCTGTAAATGGCGAACAAATTGCCTCTTTCTCTTCTCTGTTCCAGTGTTGATAGATGTAATTTCACCAATCATAGTTCATATGTCAAATTTGATAGTGTAGGTGCCATTTTTGTAGCTGCTCTTTGATTTTTTTTTTTATTTTTTTATTATTATTATTTTTTTTTAGGAATGTCCCCTGTGGGGCTACAAGGAGAAGGATGCATAGTCCCAATCCCCATCCCTTTCTTCTCGCCTCTTACGATCCAAGTGGAAATACTTGGTGGCAGTATTCTTATCCCCCACCACAGGGAAGGTAGGTGAAAAAGGAAATGAATATTCAGAGAAATTGTACAGGACAGTAACAAGGGGTTGGGGGACAGCATAACGGAGGGACAGTCGTGGTATAAAAGTGTCATAATTTCTCTATGAACAGAGTTTTCCTCTATCACAGACAAAAGGATGTATGGCTCTGGTCCGTAGGGGCACTTCATATAGACCCTAAAGTATCAACTGCATGCTACTTTGCCACAATAACATGCAGCCAATACCCCAGACGGGGGGGGGGGAGGGCAATACTCCAGACGGGGAGCCAATACCACAGAGTGAACTCTTTTAAATGAAAAGGAAAAGGAGAAGGGGTACAAGAAGAAGCTGAAGGAGGAGTGGGAGGGAGTGAAGGATAGAGTAGAGCTAGGTGTGGAGGAGGAATGGGGATGGTTCATGGAGGGAGTCACAAAGTGTGCAAAGATGGTGTGTGGAACAAGAAGGACAGGAGGAAATAGAAGGAAGGGTAGTGAATGAGGAAACAAAGAAGGTTGTAGAAGAGAAGAAGCGAGCTTTCACAGATTGGTTACAAAATAGGACGAGGGAGTCATATGAGAGGTACAAAGAAAAGAAAAGAGAAGCAAAGAAAAAGGTAAAGGAGGCAAAGAGGAGAGCAGATGTGAAATGGGGTAAGAGTATGACAGAAAATTTTGAAAGTAATAAAAAGATGTTTTGGAAAGAAATTAAGAGAGGAAGAGGAGGCAAATCAAGTAAAGAAGAAAAGGTAAAAAGTGCAGATGGAGAGATGATAATGGAAGAAAAGACAGTAAGGGGAAGATGGGCAGAATATTTTAGGGAGTTGCTAAATGTGAAGGAGGATAGGGAGGGAAAGATAGCTGCAGTGGGAAGTGCTAAGAAAATGACCGTGATGAGTGAGGAAAATGGAGGAGAAATAAGGAAGGATGAAGTGGAGACAGTTGTTAAGATGATGAAAGCAGGTAAGGCAACTGGTCTGGATGGATGCCATGCAGAATGAAAAAAAAAGGAGGTATAGTGATGGTGGACTGGCTGGTGAGGTTATTTAATGTTTGCTGGAGAGAGGGTAGAGTGCCGGAGGACTGGAGGAGTGCCTGTATAGTTCCACTTTACAAGAGAAAAGGGGACAAGTGTGAATGTAGTAGTTTCAGACGGATTAGTTTGTTATGTGTAGTTGGAAAGGGTTATGGGAGGATCTTGATTGAGAGGATTACGAGAGGAACAGAGGGAGTAATTGGTGAGGAACAGTGTGGATCTAGGACGGGTAGAGGTTGTGTATATCAGATTTTTGTGGTAAGACAGATATGTGAGAAAGCTATAGGAAAGGGGAAGGATGTTTTTTGGGCTTTTATGGATCTGGAAAAGGCTTACGACAGGGCAGACAGGAAGGCACTGTGGGAGGTTTTGTAGATATACAGGATAGGAGGAAAGCTTCTAGGAGCTGTGAAGAGCTTTTATGGGAGTAGTAGAGCTTGTGTCAGGATTAGAAATGGAGAGAGTGAGTGGTTCGAGGTAAAGTTGGGACTTCGTCAAGGATGCGTTATGTCGCCCTGGCTGTTCAACTTATTCATGGATGGGGTAGTATGAGAGGTAAATGCAAGGGTAGTGGGTCAGGGATTGGAGATGGTTAAAGAAAATGGAGAAAAGTGGGAGGTGAGCCAGCTGTTGTTTGCGGACGACACTGCACTTGTGGCAGGATCGGAGGAGGGACTGAAGAAGTTGGTGACAGAGTTTGGGAGTGTGTGTGAAAGAAGAAAGCTGAAGATAAATGTGGGTAAAAGTAAGGTGATGAGATGTACAAGGGGTGAAAGTGGCAGCAGACTGGAAAAGAGCATTAAGGGAGAGCGACTGGAGGAAGTGGATAGTTTTAGATACTTGGGTGAAAATGTGTCAGGAAAAGGTGGAGTGAAGGTGGAGGTAGAATGTAGATTGAGAGAAGCGAGTAAATGCCTTGGTGGATTAAAGAGTGTAATGAGGAATAGACATTTGGGAATGGATGCTAAGAGGAGACTGTATGAAGGAGTGATTGTGCCAACAGCACTGTATGGAGCAGAAACATGGAACATAAGAGAGGAAGAGAGGAGTTTGAATGTGTTTGAGATGAGGTGTCTGAGAAGTATGATAGAGGTTACTAGGCTGGATAGAGTGAGAAATGAGGAGGTGAGGAGCAGAACAGGGGTGGAAAGGGAGTTGGGATATAGGGTTGATGAAAGAGTATTAGGATGGTTTGGACACATAAGAATATAAGAATAAAGGAGAGTGCAAAAGACCATAAGGCCTACACTAGGCAGCTCCGTATCCATCACCACCTGTCGTCCCCATCCATAAAGTTGTATAATCGTTTTTTAAATTAACTGATAGTTTCAGCGATTACTACATGGTTACTAAGTTTATTCCATTCATCGACCACCCTATTAGTAAACAAATTCTTGCCTATTTCCTTCTTAAATCTAAATTTGTCCAGTTTATACCCATTACTGCGAGTCCTGCCTGTTGTTTTATTATGATGACCTTGTTTGCATCTCCCTTGTTATAGCCTTTGATCCACTTGAACACTTCTATTAGATCACCCCGCACTCTGCGTCTTTCCAGAGAGTGTAAGTTTAGGTGCCTAAGCCTATCTTCGTAAGGCAAATTTCTGAGTCCATGTATCATTTTGGTCATTCTTCTCTGTACTGATTCTAGTGAATTTATGTCTATTCTGTAGGACGGAGACCAAAACTGTACAGCATAGTCAAGGATGGGTCTAACTATCGCTAGATAGAGTTTAATAATTACCTCTGCACTTCTATTCGTTACCGTCCTAGCAATGAAACCTAATGCACTGTTAACTTTATTTCTGGCGCTAATGCACTGCTTCCTGGTTTTAAGGTCCGGACTCACCAGAACTCCCAAGTCCCTTTCGCACTCAGATTTGTCTAAAAACGTGTTATCTAAGATGTATCTATTTTTGGGGTTGTGTAGCCCTACGTTTAACACGCTACACTTAGAGATATTGAAATTCATTTATTAAGATCATCCTGCAGAATCTCTGCGTCGTCTCCTGACCTAATTAGGCATCCTATTTTAGTGTCGTCCGCAAACTTACTAACATCACTATTTATCCCATCGTCCAAGTCATTTATGTACATAATGGACAACAAGGGACCCAAAACCCAGCCCTGGGGGGACCCCGCTAGTAATATTGCCCCACCTAGATTTTATTCCATTTATGGTGACCCGCTGTTTTCTGTTACTAATCCAAGCTCTAATCCATTCTAACACTTTTCCTCCTATGCCATGGGCTTTGATTTTATTTAGTAGTCTCTGGTATGGCACCTTGTCGATTGCTTTGCTAAAGTCAAGGTAAATAACATCGTAATTTTCATTGTTATCTGACGCCTTATATACTTTAGTGTAAAAGGATAGATGATTAGTCACACATGACTTACCCTTGGATAAACCATGATGTGAATCACGAATTAAATTATGCCCTTCGATGCGTTCTCTGAGTCTATTTATTATTATTGATTCGAGCATTTTTCCTATAACCGATGTCAAACTGACTGGCCTGTAGTTGCATATGGACGATCTATCTCCCTTCTTAAAAACAGGAACAACGTTTGCCTGCCTCCAAGCAGTTTGCACAAAACCAGTGTCTACCGATTTATTGAATATTTCAGTTAACTAGTCGCAGATTTCAAATTTACACTCCTTAAGCATTCTTGGAAAAAATTCGTCTGGACCCGGAGATTTTGTAGCTTTAAGTCTTTCAATCTGCTTGACTACTTCTTCTTTACTAATGCTGATATTAGATAGACTACTTTCTTCATCCCCTCTGTAAATCGGATCGCAGTCAGGTACTTTATCTAACCTCTCATTAGTAAACACAGATAGAAAATAATTGTTAAACTCCTTACTCATTTTATCCTCCGATTCTATCATGTCATTTTCATCGTTTTTAATTGGTCCTATTCTTTCTTAAATTCTTGTTCTATAGAGGTGAAAGAAACCCTTTGGGTTGGATTTTGCTTGAATGGCCACCTTGATTTCATAATTACGTTTCGCTGTACGTGCATTCCTTTTAACCAGCTTTGCCATTTCGTTATATCTTGATCTAATTGATCTAAGGTGTGATTCCCCGTTTTTTATTTTTATGTAAAGTCCTCTTTTCATTCCGATCTCATGTTTCAATCTGTCCGTCATCCATTTGGGAGTATTACTATTTTTCCGTATTGACTTTAGGGGGACAAATGTGTTTTGTGCATTAATAATTAGATCAGTTAGATTATTTTAGGAAATTATCCTGTACCACATCTAGGAATTTCTTCGCTGCATGATCTCCTATTAAAGTTTCCCAGTCAATGTTTCTATAATTAAAATCTCCCATGATCACAACGTTTTTGTACTGGGACGCTCTGTGAATTTCATGAATCAGGGGATCAGTCTGCTCAATGCTGAGGTTAGGAGATCTATACAAGACGCCAATAATAACTTTCTTATTCTTGCCTATAATCTCTACCCAAATAGATTCCGTACAGTCCTCTTCCTTAATCGAATTGTTGATAATACAGTTCAATGTATTTTTAACGAAAAGTGCTACACCTCCCCCATTCCTGCCAACCCTATCCTTATGAAAAAACTTATATCCTTCTATTTCGATTTCCGGATGGAAATGTTTATCAGCCATGTTGATCCAGGATTCAGTAATAGCTATAATATCAAAATTTTCTACGCATGCTTTACCTCGCAGCAAATCAATTTTGTTAATTATGCTCCTGCTATTGTATAGTAAACCTTAAGTTTATCTTCCCTCCAGCTGCTTTGGTGCTACTTTTCACAGTCCCTCTCTAAGTTGCTTCTAATGCCTAAACTATATTCCGATATTTCCCCCCATGGAAAGAATGAGTGAAGAAAGACTAGTAAAAGAGGTATGGAAGGCAGATGTGGAGGGAGTGAACATGAAGGGACGTCCTAGGATGAGGTGGATGGATGGGGTGAAGGGGGCTTTGGAGAAGAGGGGAATGTCTGTTGAGGAAGGACGGGAGAGGACAGAAGACAGGGGTGAATGGAGAATGGTTGTATATGGATGATGTTGTGATTGCATGAGGTGAAATGGGCGGGGGATGGGGGGTGAGGTAGTATGTGTGAGCAAAATTTGACGCAGCCCGAAGGGATTTCTCCCCGTCTTCTCCTTTTATGTACGGGGGGGACGAAGAGGGGGGGTCGCCGATTTAATGAAGCTGCCTTGCTGTGGATGTGCTGTGTCTTACGACACTGCTTCTGACCCAGGGCAGTGGATAAGGTGCAGGGATGACCCGTCATCCAAGAGGTGCTAAGATAAGAGGGAGGGTGGAAGGGTGTGGAGTGTATTCAGGGATGGAATGGATGGGAATGATTTTATGCCTTTTCCTTTTTGGCTACCTCCCTTGTACGGGGGAAAAAGCCTTGGTATGTATACGTACTTTATTTTATTTTATTATACCCCCCCCCCCACATACGCACACGCACACGCACCCCCCCCTCACACACACGCACACGCACACACACACACACACACACACACACACACACACACACACACACACACACACACACACACACACACACACACACACACACACACACACACACACACACATCTCTTCGCTGCCACTACCCTGGTCCGGGTTCGAATCCCGCCCAAAGCTGAAATAATTTTAGTATCGCTGTGCTGTGAGTTGTTACTCCAACTCTCGTGGGCGGGGAGTTAGGGGTGTGTGTGCGTGCAAGGTTACAGCATTACCCATAGATTGGTCATATTGAGCTCTGAGCTCTTTTACGGAAGGGAAATAGATGTCGATCACGAGCCCAACCCGTGATCCAAGACCATGGTGAATCACACACATATATGCACACAAACAAGCATACACACACAAACACACACACATACACACACACACACACACACACACACACACACACACACACACACACACACACACACACACACACAAACATGCATACACACACACACACATAAACACACGAAATACACATCCACACACAGACACCCACCCACAGACATATAAGCACAGACATAAACATACGCACACACACACACACACACACACACACACACACACACACACACACACACACACACACACACACACACACACACACACACACACACACAGACACATGAATATGTAAGAGTATGCAGGGAGAACAAAAGAAACTATGAATAAGACATAATAGAACAATGTAAGGACCAACCAAAACTATTCTATAGATATGTGAACAATAAACTAAACGAAAAAAAAAAGTGAAACTATGTCAAAGGAATATGAAATACACAGAAGATATAGAAATGGCTGAAGTCATGAGCAAACGTTTCAAGTCGGTGTTACCAAGAGAAAATATACAGCATTGGGATGAAGGGAGTGAAGTGAGATCCCACCCCATCAATAAGGGAAATAATACATACATGCATACATATACCAAGGCTTTTCCCCCCATACTAGGGAGGTAGCCAAAAAGAGAAAGGCATAAAATCATTTCCACCCATTCCATCCCTGAATACACTCCACACCCCTCCACCCTCCCTCTTATCTGAGCACCTCCTGGATGACGGGTCATCCCTGGACCTCGTCCACTGCCCTGGGTCAGAAGCAGTGTCGCAAGACACAGCACATCCACAGCAAGGCCGCTTCATTAAATCGGCGACCCCCCCTCTCCGTCCCCCCATTGCATAAAAGGAGAGGACGGGGAGAAATCCCTTCGGGCTGCGTCAAATTTTGCTCACACATACTACCTCACCCCCATCCCCCCACCCATTCCACCTCATGCAATCACAACATCATCCATATACAACCATTCTCCATTCACCCCTGTCTTCTGTCCTCTCCCGTCCTTCCTCAACAGACATTCCCCTCTTCCCCAAAGCCCCCTTCACCCCATCCATCCATCTCATCCTAGGACGTCCCCTCATGTTCACTCCCTCCACATCTGCCTTCCACACCTCTTTTACTAGTCTTTCTTCACTCATTCTTTCCATGTGTCCAAACCATCCTAATATTCTTTCGTCAAACCTATCTCCCAGCTCCTTTTCCACCCCTGTTCTCCTCCTCACCTCCTCATTTCTCACTCTATCTAGCCTAGTAACCCCCATCATACTTCTCAGAAACCTCATTTTAAACACATTCAAACTCCTTCTCTCTTCCTCTCTTATGCTCCATGTTTCTGCCCCATACAATGTTGTTGGCACAATCACTTCTTCATACAGTCTCCTCTTAGCATCCATTCCCAAATGTCTATTCCTCATTACACTCTTTAATCCACCAAGGCATTTACTCGCGAAAAGAGACAATGGACCAAATAATGAACCTTGATGTCAGGAAATCGCATGGCCCGGATGGGATTGCAAACTGGATACTAAAAGAATGTAAAGACGAACTAATAGACAAAATATATAATGTAATAAGCTGCTCACTCAAAGAATGAAAAATATTGGAAAACTGGAAAAAAATGCGAATATCGTACTAATATATAAAGGGGAAACAAGGAAGACCGAACAAATTACAGACTGGTCTCCCTTACAAGCACGGTAGCCAAAATTTGTGAGAAAAAAAAAAAAAAGATAGTAAAAAAAAAAAAAAAAAAAAAAAAAAAAAAATGGACTAAACATCTGGAGGAGAACAATATACTAAATCAGAGACAATTCGGATTTAGACGGGTAACTTCATGTGCCACAAATTTGATCTGTTTCTACTCAAGACTAATAAATATAATACAAAAAATGGACGGATAGGCTGATTGTGTTTTCCTAGACTTACAAAAAGCTTTTGATAAATTACCAAACAAAAATTATTAAGAAAACTGGAAACCATAGAAGGGATACAAGGTAAACTACTGAAACGGATGGAGGATTTCTTGCATGGAAGAAAAATGAGAGTAGTGCTCAGAGATAGGAGTTCTACTTGGGAAAAGGTGATTAGTGGAGCTCCACAGGGATCAGTATTGGCTCCAATAATTTTTGCTATTTATGTAAATGATAAGGATAAGGTTATGGAATCTTACATGAGATTCTTAGCAGAGGACACAAAATTGCCGAGAAAAGAGAGTACTGAAACGGATTGTGAGTCGCTGCAGAGGGATCTGAACAGGGTTTGGGAATGGAGTCAGAAGTGGGAAATGGACTTCAACATTAAGAAATGTAGCATAATGTAATTTGGAAAAAGTAGAAAAAAAAGAATATTAGGACAATATCAAATCTGTACAAATGAAGTAAAGAAAGTGGAATCTGGGAGTAATCATCGCAAAGGACATGTCCCCTGATAAACAGATAAACAAAATTGTCGGGAAACCTACAACTTGGTAAGATCAATAAAAGTAGCTTTTACCTATTTAGATGAAGAAATGGTGAAGAAAATACTACTCACACTGATAAAGCCAAGACTAGAGTACGGAGCGACACTATGGTCACCCAGTACTAAAAAGAATATAAAGAATATTGAAAAAAATTCAAAGAGGAACTACGAAGATGCCCCAACACTTTCAAAAGTGTCATACAGGTAGAGATTGTCAGAACTGGAATTACCGGCAATGGAACAAGGAAGAGAGAGAGGTGACTTGTTGACCATCTATAGAATCACAAGAGGCATAGAAATCCTTCATGGAGAAGAATTACTAAATTAGGATAAAAAAAATACAAGGGGGCATAAAAGGAAGCTCAAAAAAGGACAGTTGAAGAGACCTGAAAAAGAATAGCTTTCCTCACAGAGTGGTGGATATATAGAACAAATTGGACGAAACATTATTGTGTACAAAAACTATACACGAATTTAAGAGCAAATTAGACACTGCGAGATACAAAGACGGGACGCCACGAGCGTAGCTCCGTTCCCGTAACATACAATAGTAAATACAACTACTGTGTGCGCGCGTGGTGTGTGTGCGTTCACACGGCTACGAACCACTCATTGACTTTTATCAGGTGTAAACAAGTATCATGGCCAACCTCCGATCAGAAAGGGTGGCGAATTATATATTCATTTTTGCAATCACACCGCGTCAATTAACCATTTGCACATTTTCACCATTTGTGATCTGAAGCTCTTTTATCGGCGTACAATGGGCCTGCTCTCCGGTGCCAATCAATCCTGCCGAACTCAATGAATGGACTTTAATTTTTATATAAATCTAATTTATGTAACAACCATTTTTGAAATATTCATCTCTATGCTGGTCGCGATTCGAATCGCAATCGAAACGACGCCCATCACTTATTTGTAAATTATGTATAGATATATCTATTTTTACTTTCTCTCATATACCTAATTCGTACACACACACACACACACACACACACACACACACATATATATATATATATATATATATATATATATATATATATATATATATATATATATATAAGACAAATGTGGGTTAAAGTAAGGTATTGAGATGTACAAGGTGAAAAAGTGGCAGCAGACTGGAACTGAGTATTAAGGGAGACTGGAGGAAGTGAATATTTTTAGATACTTGGGTGCGAATGTGGTGGGAAAAATGAGGAATGGACGTAGAGGTAGAATGTAGATTGAGAGAAGGAAGTAAATGTTTTGGGGAATTAAAAAGTGTAATGAGAAATAGACATTTGGGAATGGATGCTAAGAGGAGATTGTATGAAGGAGTGATTGTGCTGATAGCACTGTATGGGGTAGAAACATGGAACATAAGAAAGGAAGAGAGAAGGAGATTGAATGTGTTTGAGATGAAATGCCTGAGAAGTATGACTGGATAGAGTGAGAAATGAGGAGGTGAGGAGGAGAACGGGGGTGGAAAGGGAGTTGAAAGATAGGGTTGATGAAAGAGTATTGGGATGGTTTGGACACATGGAAATAATGAGTGAAGAAATATTAGTAAAAGAGGTGTGAAAGGCAGAGGTGGAAGGAATGAACATGAGGGGGCGACTAAGGATAGATGGGGATAAAAGGGACATTTGTTAAAGAGGGGAATGTCTATTGAAGAACGACGATGGAACACAGAAGATAGGGGCGAATGGAGAATGATTGTGTATAGATGATGCTATGATGCATGAAAAGGAGTGGGTGGGGGATGGGGGAGTGAAAAATAATTTGACGCAGCCCGAAGGGATTTCTTGCCGTCTTCTCCTTTTCGGCATGAAAGGACGGAGAGGAGGGTCGCCGATTAAATGAAGCGGCCTTGCTGTGGATGTGCTGTGTCTTACGACACTGCTTCTGACCTAGGGTAGTGGGCGAGATGCAGTGATGACCCGTCCTCCAGGAGGAGCCAAGGTTTGAGGGAGGAAGGAGGGTTAAATGGGAGTGGAGTATGTGGGGATGGAATTGGTAGGAGGTGATTTTATGCCTTTGTTTTTTAGACTAACTTCCTTGTAAGAAAAAAAAAAAAAAAGCTTTGGTATATGTATGTATGTACGTATGTATGTATGTAGATTTCAAAAGTCCACCACTCATTAACAAGCTATATAAATCGTTAGTTCGTCCACATTTGGAATATGCTGTTTCCGTATGGTCACCGAATCTCATTAAAGACATTGACAGACTGGAAAAAGTACAACGGCGAGCCACAAAACTGATTCCAAATATCAAAAATAAATCATACGAAAATCGACTAAAGCACATGAATCTGTTTTCCCTAAAAAAGCGTAGACTCAGAGGTGACTTGATACAGGTCTTTAAGATTTTAAAGGGAATTGACAACATCAAAAGTGAAATTTTTTTCACATTGAATGAGAATCAGACAAGAAACAATGGTCTCAAACTATCCGGAAATAGATTCAATTTGGAAGTAGGTAGAAACAACTTTGCCAACCGTGTAGTTAATGAATGGAATAAACTTCCTGCACAGGTAGTGCAATGTAGTTCAGTTCGAAGCTTTAAGAATCATTTAGATAAATACCTAAGTAAGATGGTGTAATGATAATAATTTATGTTATATTATTTGTTTTTGTTTTGTTATAATTTGTCTGTGTGATTTTAATTTATTATTAGTTATATGTCATTTTATTATTATTTACTATTTACCTGTTTGTTTATTATTTAACTATACCTATGCATTTGTTTATGTATTTTATTTGTTATTTACATTATTATAGTTTTTTATTTATTGTTTTATTATTAATGATTTTTTTTTTGCATCCGACCTAGATATGGATCAAAAGGTCTCCTGTCGGCATGCTCCGCCTTTGTAATCCTTTGTAAATGTATGTATGTATACATATATGTATGTATGTATGTATGTATGTATGTATGTGTGTATTTATGTATGTATGTATGTATATACATACATACATGGAGAGGATTACTGTTGGTGGACCAGAATCTACATGAGGTTTAAGACCCAGCGGAGTGAGAGAGTGATATATATATATGTATATATATATATATATATATATGTATATATATATGTATATATATATATACATACATATATATATATATAGACATATATGTATATATATACACATATATATGTATATATATATACATATATATATATGATGAATGGTTTTGACAGATGAGAGACTGGGTGGAGGAAGAATAAGCGAAGATGGGCTGGAACTTTTTATTGCTTATACGTTTCGACCGACTCGGTCTTCTTCAGTAAGCTGTCTACAAACAGTTGGACCACATATTTATACATCCGAGGATGGGAACAAGGACAGGTCACCCTTTCCCGTATCAAGCATACGTTTCCCAATTGTATTTATAATTAATCTACTTGTTGCCTCTGACAAACAAACAAAACCTTCCCTGTCATTGATGTTTTCATAATAATTAATGTAGGCAGCTTCAACAGTCTTCCTCATGTCTCTCCTTAATCCCGTGTGTAGAACCTCGACTCCATCCCAGTGGGGCAAATGTCCAGACCGGTCAGCATGTTGGACGAGTGAGTTAGAAGTCCTGTGTGACCTCAAGTCTCTTTTGTGCTCAGCTACGCGTTTCTCGACGCCTCGACCTGACTCACCGTAATATGAAGATGAGCAACTACCGCAAGGAATGCGATAGATGGTACTGAGGGCGTTTTGGGACAGTCCTTTTATATTCTTGGTCTTGACCATTTTTCCAATTTTGGAATTGGACGTCCTTGCTATTTTTATCCCACTCTTCCCAAGAAATCTGTCAATGCCTTCAGTTTTTTTAGAGTTAGGAACCGAAATATACTGTACCTTATTATCCTCGGACGACTGGACATTTGGTCTCATGAAAATGTTCCTAGCCACTCCTTTCAGCTTTTTAATCATTCCCCCTGGATATTTTAACTTCTTAAAGGCATTAGTTATGTAGGCTAATTCATCTTCTAAAAATTCCTCACTGCAAATCCTAAAAGCTCTGAGGAAGAAGCCTATGAGCACGCCGGTCTTCACTCGCTCGCTGTGTCCTGAGAAGTAGTGCACAAAGTCATCTTTGTTGGTAGGTTTTCGGTACACTGAGAATCTTACTCCTTCATCCCTCCTGTGCACCAACGTGTCAAGGAATGGTAACTTATGGTCGTCTTCCATCTCCACAGTGAATTGAATATCTTTATGGACTCTATTGAGTCTACCTAGCTTATGTCCAATGTCGATATTCTCCGGCACTATCACAATAACGTCGTCCACATACCTTAGCCACGTGGTGCCTCTACCCATGATCCTTCTATATTCGTCTTCCTCCAACGTTTCCATAAAAAGACAGGCTAGCACCGCAGAAAGAGGACTTCCCATGGCGAGACCTCTGTGTTGTTTATATTCCTTACCATTGAACGTAAATACACCGAATTTTACACATAGGGATATAAGTTTAACATAATCACTCCTGGGAACTGGTAATTCGTCATTACTAAGACTGTCTATGACTCTCTTGGCGGCAACTAACGCCTCCTCCACGTCGACATTTGTGAATAAGGCCTTCACATCATAACTAGCTAACTTCTTACCATGGAAATCTAAATCGTTCAGCCTGCGGATGAGGTCAGAGGAATTCCTCAAATGAGCGTCACTTATAGATCCAAGGGTTCCCGAGAGTGGTTTGGCTAGACGCTTGGCCAACTTGTGCGGAGCACTCCCGATCCCTGAAGTTATGGGTCTCATAGGTATTCCTGTTTTATGAACTTTTGGGAGGCCGTGCATCAAGGGGGGTCTCGGGGCCTCTTCCAACAGGCCTAACAATTTCTTACCTTTGACAGATTTTCGTAGGATATTCCTGGCCTCGATCTTAAACTTCTCTGCTTCGTTGTCCGCGTTTCCATCCGGTTTTCTTTCGTAAGTGGTGTGATCGTTCAGTAGATCTAGCATATTATCTAAGTAATCATTCTTATTCATAACAATCACACCCCCACCTTTATCAGCTTGAGAGATTATTATGCTATCGTCCTGGCTTAGTGTGTGTAGCGCCTCCTTATACCTCCTCGGAATGACACAAATGTTAGATTGGGCTAAGGCTTTATAGCAAGCGACCACTCCTTGAGTAAAACCTTTATCCGCATCACGATCCCTCCACTTATAGTTGCAGTTTATGAACTCATTGAAACCTTTTCCGTTACCTCCGATGTCAAACTTTAAACCTAGTGAGAGTACTTGCTTTTCTGTGCTGGATAACCGTCTGTCTGAAAGGTTTAGAACCAGGTCTAAACGTCCTACTATGTTCCAATCGCTGACCTCACACAGACGAGCTAGTTCGCGCTTTAACTTAACACTTTGAACCGTATACTCCTTGGCTAACTTACGCGATAACCAGCCGGGTAACGCGAGACTATCTATATCATGGTGCAACTCGTTCACTTTATCCTCAAGATTTTTGCATGCTTCCTCTAGGTAAACTCTTGCACTTTCAGTAAAAGGATGTTTGTCACTTCTCAGTTGTCTTGGGGCTGATTCCGGGAGAACCTGTTCTTCTAGGCAGTCCATAAGAAACCGTCCACGGAGTGTGTAACTTGCGATCCGACGCTGTCTGTAGTATTCCTTCCACATCTTCTCTCTTCCACCACCTCTCGACATATTTGATGAATGGTTTTGACAGATGAGAGACTGGGTGGAGGAAGAATAAGCGAAGATGGGCTGGAACTTTTTATTGCTTATACGTTTCGACCGACTCGGTCTTCTTCAGTAAGCTGTCTACAAACAGTTGGACCACATATTTATACATCCGAGGATGGGAACAAGGACAGGTCACCCCGCCGGCTGTCTGGGGATTCCCTTTCCCGTATCAAGCATACGTTTCCCAATTGTATTTATAATTAATCTACTTGTTGCCTCTGACAAACAAACAAAACCCCAAAGTAGTTTAGGTCACAGCCACCACATGGGATTCTGTAAAACATGCTGTTGTTATTATGTTCGTTTCTACTCTTACCTCTCACTACTTCACCTATCTTCGCACTGGATGTACTGGCGATCTTCATCCCTACTCTGCGGAGCAAATGTCCTAACTCTTCTGTGTGCTTGGAGTTGGGAACTACAATGAAGCCACCTTCCTTAATCTCCTTTTTCTCATCATTTCTCTTTTCCATTATTTTAAGAGCTATTTTCTTCAAACTATGGAGTAACCCTTCTGGATATTTTAGTCCTGAGAACACTTTAAAAATATATTTGATTTCTCTGTCAATATGTTCTTCACTACATACCCGGAACGCTATGAGAAAAAATCCAATTATTACTCCTCTCTTTATCCTTTCACTATGTGCCGAAAAGTAGTGGATGAGGTCATTTTTGTTGGTAGCTTTTCTGTGAACCGAGAAACCCACCGTGCCGTTATCCTTCCTCCAAATTAATACATCCAAGAAAGGTAACTTTTGATCCACCTCGTGTTCTACTGTGAACTGAATATCCCTGTCTACCATGTTCAGCCTATTAAGTTTGGTGGTGAAATTGGTTTTCTCCGGGGCAATGACTAGGACGTCGTCTACATATCGAAACCAATGGGTCCCTCTTCCCATAATTTTCATAAAATGATCTCTCTCCAAAACTTCCATGTATAATGATGCTAGGACTGCACTGAGTGGACTCCCCATTGCCAGACCACGCATCTGACAATATTCCTCATCCTGGAACATGAACGGTCCGAATCTGATACACAGAGAGACTAATTCTAAGAAATCATTTTTTCCCACTGGTAAATCCTGGTCATCTATATTACCGATGGCTTCCTTGGCTGCTGTTAGTGCCCCCTCTGCGCAAACGCCCTGGTGATTCATGCGGAGGAATACGGACATTTACCTAACTGGGACGGAGTGGAAATATTAAAACAAGGGTTAGAGAAGAAAAAAAGAAAAATAGTAGAGGCAGCTTTTATAGCATCCCAGCCCTGCTGTAACCATCGTGATGGTTTTATTAAGCTGTCCAAAATGTCCGGCTGGATGATCTTACAGGAGCTGAAGGGAACGATAGGGAGGGAGGGGGTGGGTTAAGGAAGGAACGCGGAATGATGTAAGATATATAACTGTTGATTTCCCGATCATGTTTGTACACTCTGAAGAAGCTCTGTTAAGAGCGAAACGTCAGTTAATAAAACTTCAACGGTTCTCGGTGTTTATCTCACCACCCTGCCACTCATATATATATATATATATATATATATATATATATATATATATATATATATATATGTATATACCTGTGCACGTATATGTGTATATATATCTATGGATGCATATATGTGTTTATATATGTATATGTATATATACGGTACATGTATATTTGTATATACTTATGTATGCATATATATGCATACATATATATATATATACATATATATACATATATATACATATATATATATATATATATATATATATATATATATATACATCTACACTGAATGGTTCCCAGCGATCAATTGATATTATTCAACCACAAACAACTTTTAATTCCATGCCATCGCAATCGAGATTGAAGAATCGCTCGATGGAGACATTTTGTTGGAAATTGAAACGTGGACGAGCCGAGGATTCGAACCCAGCTAACCCGTAACAAAGTTACAGTGACTTAAACCAATGCGCTATCAAGAGAGATATAAGTTGAGTACGATTTTCTTATATTTGTGTGCTCGAATTACATACATCTACACGAAATATCGCGTTCAACCCACCTCCGCTATGATATTGCATTTAGCTAGTATGTGCACGTGGGATAGATTATACATCTACACTGAATGGTTCCCAGCGATCAATTGATATTATTCAACCACAAACAACTTTTAATTCCATGCCATCGCAATCGAGATTGAAGAATCGCTCGATGGAGACATTTTGTTGGAAATTAAAACGTGGACGAGCCGAGGATTCGAACCCAATATCATAGCGGAGGTGGGTTGAACGCGATATTTCGTGTAGATGTATGTAATTCGAGCACACAAATATAAGAAAATCGTACTCAACTTATATCTCTCTTGATAGCGCATTGGTTTAAGTCACTGTAACTTTGTTACGGGTTAGCTGGGTTCGAATCCTCGGCTCGTCCACGTTTCAATTTCCAACAAAATGTCTCCATCGAGCGATTCTTCAATCTCGATTGCGATGGCATGGAATTAAAAGTTGTTTGTGGTTGAATAATATATATATATATATATATATATATATATATATATATATATGTATGTATATGTATATATATATGTATATATATATATGTATATTTTTGGAAATAGACTCAACCACTGGGATTCGAACCCTTGCCTAGGCGGCTTACGTCTTATAACGCAAAGGCCTTACTGTCCTTATAAGACGTAAGCCGCCTAGGCAAGGGTTCGAATCCCAGTGGTTGAGTCTATTTCCAAAAATTGTCAAATGATAAAAATATATATATATATATATATATATATATATATATATATATATGTATATGTATATGTATATATATATATATATTTATACATACATATACCAAGGCTTTTTCCCCCTTACAAGGGAGGTAGCCAAAAAGGAAAAGGCATAAAATCATTCCCACCCATTCCATCCCTGAATACACTCCACACCCCTCCACCCTCCCTCTTATCTTAGCACCTCCTGGATGACGGGTCATCCCTGCACCTTGTCCACTGCCCTGGGTCAGTAGCAGTGTCGCAAGACACAGCACATCCACAACAAGGCCGCTTCATTAAATCGGCGACACCCCCTCTCCGTCTCCCCATGCATAAAAGGAGAAGACGGGGAGAAATCCCTTCGGGCTGCGTCAAATTTTGCTCACACATACTACCTCACCCCCCATCCCCCCGCCCATTCCACCTCATGCATCACAATATCATCCATACACAACCATTCTCCATTCACCCCTGTCTTCTGTCCTCTCCCGTCCTTCCTCAACAGACATTCCCCTCTTCCCCAAAGCCCCCTTCACCCCATCCATCCATCTCATCCTAGGACGTCCCTTCATGTTCACTCCCTCCACATCTGCCTTCCATACCTCTTTTACTAGTCTTTCTTCACTCATTCTTTCCATGTGTCCAAACCATCCTAATACTCTTTCATCAACCCTATCTCCCAACTCCCTTTCCACCACCGTTCTTCTCCTCACCTCCTCATTTCTCACTCTATCTAGCCTAGTAACCCCCATCATACTTCTCAGACACCTCATCTCAAACACATTCAAACTCCTTCTCTCTTCCTCTCTTATGTTCCATGTTTCTGCTCCATACAGTGCTGTTGGCACAATCACTCCTTCATACAGTCTCCTCTTAGCATCCATTCCCAAATGTCTATTCCTCATTACACTCTTCAACCCACCAAGGCATTTACTCGCTACTCTCAATCTACATTCTAGCCTCCACCTTTACTCCACCTTTTCCTGTCACATTTGCACCCAAGTATCTAAAACTATCCACTTCCTCCAGTCGCTCTCCCTTAATGCTCACTTCCAGTCTACTGCCACTTTCACCCCTTGTACATCTCATCACCTTACTTTTACCCACATTTATCTTTAGCTTTCTTCTATCACATACTCTCCCAAACTCTGTCACCAACTTCCTCAGTCCCTCCTCCGATCCTGCCACAAGTGCAGTGTCGTCAGCAAATAACAGCTGGCTCACCTCCCACTTTTCTCCATTTTCTTTAACCATCTCCAATCCCTGACCCACTACCATTGCATTTACCTCTCGCACTACCCCATCCATGTATAAGTTGAACAGCCAGAGTGACATAACGCATTCTTGACGAAGTCCCACCTTTACCTCGAACCACTCACTCTCTCCATCTCTAATCCTGACACAAGCTCTACTACTCTCATAAAAACTCTTGACAGCTCCCAGAAGCTTTCCTCCTATCCCATATATCTGCATAACCTTCCACAGTGCCTTTCTGTCTACCCTATCGTAAGCCTTTTCCAGATCCATAAAAGCCCAAAAAACATCCTTCCCCTTTCCTATAGCTTTCTCACATATTTGTCTTACCACAAAGATCTGATCTACACAACCTCTACCCGTCCTAAATCCATACTGTTCCTCACCAATTACTCCCTCAGTTCCTCTCCTAATCCTCTCAATCAAGATCCTCCCATAACCCTTTCCAACTACACTTAACAAGCTGATCCCTCTGAAACTACTACATTCACACTTGTCCCCTTTTCCCTTGTAAAGTGGAACTATACAGGCACTCCTCCAGTCCTCCGGCACTCTACCCTCTCTCCAGCAAACATTAAACAACCTCACCAGCCAGTCCACCATCACTGTACCTCCTTTCTTTAGACATTCTGCATGGCATCCATCCAGACCAGGTGCCTTACCTGCTTTCATCATCTTAACAACTGCCTTCATATATATATATATATATATATATATATATATATATATATATATATATATATATATATCTATATATATATATACTGTACATATATAAATATATATGTATATATATATATATATATATATATATCTTACCTTCTCACCAGTCTCCTGTAAAACATTAAAGCTTGTCAGTCGTTCTACCTTATGTAGCCCCTCCATCTGATCCTGTCACCATATAGATGCTGGTTTTCGATGTTTTCAATATTCTCTCCCCTGGCTTCCACTGCTCTACTAATGTTGTCCCTCAACCTCACTCTGGGTCTACCTACTGGTCTTGTTCCTTCAGGTCTCCAATGAATATTAAGGATATTTTCCAATCCTAATTCTTTGCTGATGGAAACATTCCGGATTCTGTCTCTTCTGGTGATATTCCTTATTAATCTTAAAACTTTCATTTCTGTTGCTTGAATTTTATTTCCAACCTTGGTGGTAAGCGACCAAGCCTCGTGCCCATATTTAAGTATAGGTCGTAGTGTACTCGTATATAAGATGGTCTTTACTTTCCTTGGCACGTGGCAGTCTTTAATGAGTGGATATAGTAAGTAGAGAGTCGCATTAAACTTCGTGATCCTGTTATTTATCTCAATCAAGGTGTCATTTTCTGTGCCGAAAACTACTGAATATCTAAACTGATTTGTTTGTTTCAAAATTATATTTCCTAATCTCACATTTATGTCTTCTTGATTTCTACTCAGCAGCATAACCTCTGTTTTTCCTTTATTAATTTTCATACCTTTGTATGATAATTCTTCATTCCAAATTAAAATGAACCTCTGTAGCACTTCTCCAGTTTCTGCTATCAATGCCAGATCGTCTGCGTAACCAAATATTTCTCCTTCCGCTCTTCTCGTCACTAACTTTCCACAAGAGTCCATGAAAATGATGAATATGACCGGGGAAAGCACACTTCCTTATTTTACTCCTGAAGTTATGCTAAATCATTCCCCATTTCCCTGCTGGGTCTTAACGCGGCATGCATCGTTATGTACGTGCTTTTTATTGCTCCTTTAAGTTTGGGAGGAATGTTATACTCTTCTTTATCCAAGATGCACCACAAGATCTTTCTGGGAACCCGATCGAATGCCTTTTCCAGGTCGACGAAAGCTAAGTAAACTTTTCTATTCCATTCCCAGTTTTTCTCAGAAAGCATTTTTAAGGCAAAAGTTAGATCGATGGTAGATCTTCCAGGTCTCATATTGCCATTCGTCGAAGCTGTCCTCTACTGTCCCCCTTAATCTCTTCTCTAACATTCTTTCATAAAGTTTTGCTGTATGTGGTATTAAGGCTATTCCTCTGTAGTTTTTACAGTCAGTTTTGTCTCATTTGTTTTCATATATGGGGCATATTATTGATCTATTCCAGTCTTTAGGTACTCTTCCTTCATCCCAGCATTTGTTCAAGATGTCCTTTACCCATAGAATTCCCTCTTTTCCGATGTTTTTAATATCTCAGATGGAATCATGTCTTTTCCTGCTGCTTTCCCAATTTTCATTGTATAAGGATGACTTTATCTCTTCATCGGTAATTGGATATTCGTACGATTCTAAGAATTCCTTTATATTGTGCTCTGGCTCATTTTGTTCTACGTTATTTTGTATCCAACAAGTTTTCGAGGGAGTTTTTCCATCTACTCTCAATTTTCTCGTCGTCTGTTAGTAGCTCTTCTCCATTTCCATCTTTAACAGTATATGATGATAGTACTGATTTCTTTCTGTAATTTTTAGCCAAGTTATAAATTAGCTTTCTAGTTCCTAGTAAATCCTGTGCAAGATCTCTTCCAAATTTCTACCATGTTTTATCTTTTTCCTGGTTCTTTACTCTTTCCGCTTCTCTTCTAGCTTCAATGTATTCCAGTCTATCATCCATTTGCCTTGTTCTCATCCATTTCCGAAATTTCCTCATTTTTATTTTGACAGCTTCTTTGACCTTTTCTGTCTACCAGGGTGTTTGCTTTTACTTTTTACCGTATGTCTCACATTGGACTACTTCCTGTGCAATTTTTGTGACAGTTGAATGGAAGGCTTTCTAGTCCTCATCTAAATCTTCTGTTCTAGTATATTCTGTTTTACTCTCTCTCAGTCTGCGATGGAGCTCCTCTTTACAGCTTTCAATTTTCAATTTTTTTTACCAAGAATCGTTTTGCGGCTTTACATTTTAAAAATTTTGGTTTGGTAAGTTTCAGTTTGGTTACGACCAGCCTGTGGTCTGAATCGCATGAAACCGATGGTATGCTTTTTACATCTGATTTTTGTTGTTGTTATTTGTTAACATTCGATCAATCATGGACTTGTCTGTATATTCATGTTGTATGCTATTCCATCTGTACTAAGGCCATTTATGGTTTTCTTGATGCTCATAAAAGCTATTCACGACACTCATGTTATTCAACACACAAAAATCGAGGAGCCGTGCACCTGCAAGGTTCTTTTCCCCAGTGCTATGCGCTCCGATGACATGTTCTAATCCTGTTCGTTCTTGTCCAATATGTCCATTTAAGTCACCCATTGATGATTACATTATCGTCGTATGGCAAGTCATTTCTAATATTCTGTAAGTCTTCATAGGATATTTCCCTTTCATCTACCGGTCTTCCTTGTTTTGGGGCGTAGACTTATACAAAACTTAAATTTAGTTCATTTGTCTCAATAGAAAAAGCCAAAATCCTCTTATTTTTCTGTTCTGCCATGCTGATTCTTTGTG
>NC_134803.1:20010174-20027674 GCF_046742065.1 Oratosquilla oratoria | reverse complement strand
CGCACACACACACACACACGCACCCACCCACATGCACGCACCCACCCACACGCACGCACACACACGCACGCACACACACACATGCAAGCACACACACGCACGCACACACACACACGCACGCACGCACGCACACACATGCACGCGCATGCACACACGCACGCACACGGAAGCACACGCACGCACGCGCACGCATGCATACGCAAGCACACCCACGCACACCCACCCACGCACACGCACACACGCACGCACACACACACACACACACACACACACACACACACACACACACACACACACACACACACACACACACACACACACACACACACACACACACACACACACACACACACACACACACACACACATTGGTTATTCTTCTCTTCTTCCTATTTTGTTATGCCTGGGAACGAAATAAAAATGAACTTCCTCCAACTTCCTCTATTGCGGCCACTTACATATCCTCCAGCACTGTTCCTATCCACGCATATCCATTAGTTGCATTCCAAAGCATAGGTTATGGTATTTTGCGAGAAAAAGAAATGTGGGAACACAGGAAGGAAGGTAACAAGGGAGAAGTGGTTTAGGGGTTAATCTAACTTTTGTTATGCTCACCATGTGAGTCTGAATATTAATGAGAATATACCTGGCTCCCGTCGCATCTGTCGGACAAAAATTGCGACTGCCATGTCAGTTTTTTTGTTTTTTTTTTGCTATTGTTGTTGTTCTGGATCTATGTTCACACATTTCTCTTTTAACATTGAATTGTGTTTTTTATATATTTCCATTGTATATATGGTATAATAATTGAAAATGTTTTAACTGCACTACCTTTGATATAAGTGTATCTGTTTATATATCCCGCATCCTATTTCTCTTAACATTGGATTGTATCCTCATTCGTTTTCGTTGTATATATGGTATACTGATTGATTCTTTAACAGCACTGATTTTTATTTTTTGAAGAATTCTTTTTAACATATCCCACATCCTACGCAGATTTAGAATATGGTTTAAAACTTTTGGTTTTTCAATGTTTACAATCATCCCTGGCATATTACTTTTCCGACTCGAATGGTTCATAATAGCTTACTCACGGCGACCCACGCTAACAATTTTTCTTGCGCCATACCGAGACTCTATTCAAATACAACGGGGAAAAAAAAAAAAAAAAAAAAAATAGAATACAACCTGGCGGCAGCAGGAATGAATTGTTACAAGATGATTGAATGATATATTTAATCCCTTAGATGTTCAGTATGCACACACACACACACACACACACACACACACACACACACACACACACACACACACACACACACACACACACACACACACACACACACACACACACACACACACACACACACACACACACACACACACACACACACACACACACACACACACACACACACACACACACACACACACACACACACTCGCGCGCATTTCAGCAACAGCGCGTTAGATCACATCCCCAGAAACCCCCGCGGGACCTCCTATTGTGTCAGACATCATCCGCGGCCATTCGACCGAGCGCGAAAGGACAACTACAACCGACATTGCCAGCTTCAAGTCGTCATACGACTCATGCAATTGTCTATGTGCTCCATGCTTGTATATAATTATGTAAAACCTAGGTATGAATACCGAGTGTCCATATTCAATTCATGTATTATACATTGTAGATGTAGATTAAGCAGTAGATAGTAGAGAATAAATTGTACATAACATTTTTATTGGGCAACAGCCACCGTTTTAATCTATATGTAAAATTGCATCATTAGCAACCATCAGTGTTTTCCTCGTGTAATGATTTGGGATGTAGATCAGTCTAGACGGAGAGATTAAAGAAAACAAACCACAACTTCGTTTGTCTTAACGCCTTCCAAACCCAATGTAGACTACAAATAAATCTACAGAATATATAAATAGGATATCACGGCTGAAAGGTTCGATCAATCGACCATCAGCCTTTAGAGGTCCACTGCTAAACAAAGACCTCTCCTAACCTCTTTCATGAGTCACACGACTGTGCAAAGCTCTGCCACGTCACTCTTACAAGCTTCTCTACTTCGTCTGTCCGTGGCATGAGTAGGCAACGCCGAATTAGCGTCTCGCGTTGGGTCACGTGCTCCCGCGTTAAGTTGGCGTGGGACGCGACCCACGCGACCCAGCGTGACCATTGTTTCTGCGGCGCGTCATCACGTGACCCAGATGCTAGCAACTGATTGGATGACGCGCTAGGCTGACCCGCAGGGCGAGTAGCTCGCGGCCGGACATAGTCAGCCTCTCTCTGACTACGCTTCTAGACAGACGTGAGCCTAACTGGGTGCTGGTTACAGGACACAAAGAGTAAGTGTGATATTCTATTCACAGTGCCGATTAGTTCTCTCCCCCATTAAGCCTCCGATACACATTTCATATTCTGTGCTACAAATAAAGAGCCAACACATTCTACGTGTTTTAGTCATTTAGCCTAACCATTCGGACACTTTACCATAGTGGTGGCAAGCGGTGGTTAGAGTTTGACTAACTCGTGTACACGTACCCATTCCTATTACTCAGTGAACATACATACAAATTACAAAGTCCACACTCTCCAAATACTCAGTGCACATACAGGAGTGCTAGCTAGAGCTAGGCCGGTTATTTCATTGCCATGTCGAGGCGTACGAGCGTACCCGTCAGCCACCAGGCGAGGGCACTGCAGGCGGCTGCAGATGTCCCAATATTTATTTCCTCGGGGATTAACCATCATCCCACTACCAATCTGCCTGCTTGCACGGACGCGCAATCATGGCTCGCCCTGTTAGATGAAAGGTGGTCCTCCGAGATCCCGGAGGCAGACGAAATAGCCGTCACTCAGCAGAAAACTGCCGGTGCTGCCGCGATTGCCGCTCGGTTAGCCAAAAGTGGGCATCCTGATGATTGGAACGCGTTCAAACTAGCGTTCCGCACTTTTTTCTTCGCGCCCGCGTCGGCTGGCGCTTTAGCTGATCGTTTGGCGGAAGCAACTATGCATCCAGCTGAAACACTCACTTCATTCGCGCTTCGTCTGGCCGACATGGTCTCGGCCTACACGGTGTATCACCCAGAGCGCGATGAGTGGGCTAATTTTACTGCGGTAACCCGCATTAAACGGGCTATGCCCTCTCAATTCGGCACCACCCTCACCTCAGACCAGCAAGCGTCCATTGTTGCCATTCTCCATGCGGCCATTGACTATGCAAATCGGCATCCTTGTTCAGTTAAGATGGTCTACGCAGGCGGTGCCGATTCCCCTATGGCTTTGTACCCAGCCGCACCTGCCGTGACCCACCAATACCCGGCCACAGACGTCTTTTCCCACTCAACTTCACAATCACATAACATTTCCACTGTACACAGAGTCCCAGGCTCTTCCTCTCCTCGCAATCTGCGAGAGTCAGAGACACCCTCTCGCTATTTGCAAGAGGTGGAGGTGCGCCCTCGCCATGAGCGAGAGATCGCAACGCGCCCTCACGAGGAAGCCATGCACTCGACTCACAGACATGGGGGACAGAGGAACACGTGGAAGCGTCCCCGGGGCCGTGGTAATCGCAATAGGTGGCGTCCATACTGCACCCATTGCAAGAAAGCAGGACACGCGACTGATGTGTGTTATTATAGAACACGCGGTCGACCTACCACGTGTTGCAAGTCTTGCGGGGGTGCAGGGCGGATTAGGGAGACTGAGTTTAGTGTCGGTCATGAGGCTCAGAGGGGTCTCGCAGCGAGTGGCTCGTCAAAAAACGGCCAGCGCAGGAGTGTCCACAATCCAAGGTGACGGTTGAACAGCAGTCGGCAGTGACAATTGTTCACGTCGATTTAGCTAGCTCCCGTACGCCGAGTGGAAGCTTAGCCATGGTCGCAGTTACCTTGTTAGAGCCACTCGCGCGTAGGTCTATTTGTGCTCTCTTGGACACGGGAGCGGCGGTGTCTCTTATCCATAAGAGCATTTTGCCTACCGCCATGGAAGGCTCCCAGGTCGGTACCACTAGAATCATAGTGGCCGACGGCTCGGAGATGCCAAATCTTGGCAAGGTAGATGTTCCTTTTGATCTAGCTGGTTTTTCGTTCCACCATCCTTTCTTTATCATCCCTGCTGAAGGTTTGCCGGCCAAAATTATCTTAGGGTTTGATTTCCTCGCGGCGCACAAAGTGACGTTGACGTTCAGTCCTTTAACATTCCAAGTTAAGGGCAAGGATATTCCCGTAATCCTTGCGGGGACGGCTCAGCACTCACCGCCATTCATCGCCGTGTGCGAGGAGCGTCATAGTTTCCAGCGGGAAAGTGAAACTCCCACTTTCCCGGTTAAGTCAATCGAACATCAGTGGGTGCCTGGGTTCTCAGGGGGAACCGTAGGATTGATGCTCGAGAGGGCAAACGAGCTCGCTCCCGCAGGTCAGGCTTTCTCGGCGCTGTTTACAGCACGCCCATATGCCGAAGGCGCCAGCCTGCTAGGCCAGGGAGTAGTAGAGCTGATCAGGATGGAAGATGGCAAGGCATGGTGTAAAGTTCCATTCCTGAACTTGGGCCCGGACACCCATGAGGTTCGTAAGGACCAGGTGGTCGGAGACATTTCCCTCTTAGGGGAGATTGCGCTAATAGACGGTGGAACTAACGTCTCGGTGGGAATGGTCCAGGCGTCTAACGTAGTGGATGGCTCTCGCGTACACAAGTTACGATTGGAAGTAGGGAAAATTTTCCCTAATAGGCATGGCAGGGAAAGTATGGCTCTGCCCTCTTTAGTGGTCAAATATGCCGATGTTTTTGCTTTACCGGGGGATCCACTTACCGTGACGCCTCACTTCCTACACGAGATTCGGACATTTGGACCGTCAGTCTCCCGCAAATCTTATCCCTTCCCTGAGAAGTATAGAGGTGAGATTAGAGACCTCATTGGGGATATGCTCAGTAAGGGGATCATTCGCCCATCTCGTTCTCCTTACAATGCTCCTATTGTTCCGGTTGTGAAGAAGGACAAAACCCTTCGTCTTTGTCTTGATTTTCGTGCTCTAAATAGACACGTGGTTGATGATAGGTTCCCTCTCCCCCACATCGATTCGATGCTGCGCAGTCTCGGCTCCAGCGTCATCTTCTCTCTGCTTGACTTAAAGCAGGGCTATCTCCAGATCCCACTGATGGAAAGCAGCTGCGAGAAAACGGTATTCTCGACTCCCGAAGGGCATTACGAGTTCACGTCTCTCCCCTTCGGGCTGAAAGACGCTCCATCCTGTTTTCAAAGGGTGATGAACCAGGTACTAAAGGGGCTGTTAGGGGTCAGTGCGATAGTGTACATGGACGATATAATTGTTCTGGGTACGTCCTGGGTCGACCACCTCAAGAATCTTGAGGATGTCCTTAGAAGGTTGCAGGAGGCAAACCTCTCATTGAGGCTGGAGAAATGTCATTTCTTCCAGAAGGAGGTCGCTTACCTAGGCCATGTAATATCCCAGGAAGGGATAAAGCCCCAGCCAGAGAAAGTCCAAGCCATCAAAGCTTTCCCCCGGCCAACGCGTCGGAAAGAGTTGCTTTCCTTTTTGGGATTGGCGGGATATTACCGCAAATTTATTCCGCACTTCGCGGCCATTTCGTTGCCCCTAATAGATATGACAAAGGGTGACGTCGCAGGGAAGCACAACAATCGTGTGCTTGGTGCGTGGACACCTCCTCAGTTGCATGCGTTTGAGTCCCTCAAGCATCATTTGTCATCAACGGTGGTCCTTCCATACCCCGACTTTTCAAAACCGTTCTTACTCACCACCGATGCTAGTGCCTCGGCTATCGGGGGCGTGCTTCAGCAAGAGGGCGAAGGAGGTGCGAGACGTCCACTCTCGTACTTCAGTCGCACGCTGAACACGCATGAGAGACGGTACAGCACCGTGGAGAGAGAAGCGTTAGCGGTAGTGTACGGTCTCACGGTTAACCGCCCACTAATCATGGGCTATCCTGTCCGGTTGATGAGTGATCACAGGCCATTGGTCTGGCTCTTCACTGTTAAGGGCACAAACACTCGGATCCTCCGGTGGCAGATGGCCATCGCCGACTTCGACATCCAGGTCGATTACATACCCGGGAGATTGAACATTGTTGCGGACGCGCTCTCTCGGATACGGGGGGCTGACCACCCTATAGATGATTTCATAGTTTCGGCCGTAACCACGGGTGGCCGAGGGAACTCATGCACAAATACTGATGAGGATACCATCACTTGGAACCAGGTTGAGATCCGAAAGGATCAGGATGCACACCCTGATTGGGGTCGAGTAATACAGTACCTCAAAGGAGTAACGTCAGAAGTGCCAAAGATCCCGCGCCTAAGAGTGCCAATCGGGGAGTTCCGACTCCTCCCCGACGGACTCCTATATCATGCGCGTAGGAATGCATACCAGTTGGAAGAGCTTCGCCTGGTATGCCCTGATGGAGCAAAGGCGGCAGCGTTACGTATCGCCCATTGCCTTCCGATGGCCGGCCATGGCGGAATCCAAGTTACTCTGGAACGCCTACAGAAGTTTGCATTCTGGCCTAAGATGTCGGAGGATGTGAAGGATTTGATCAAAAAATGCAAAATCTGCATTACTTGCAAACCTTCCTATGACCTCCCAGCTCCACTTAGACAGTTTCCTGACGTGAAAGCTCCATTTGAGAGAGTGCACGTTGACCTCATTGGTCCACTAACCACCACGCTAACTGGTGTGAAGTACATCCTGACCGTAGTCGATGTACTAACCCGCTTCCTGGTCGCTGTACCTATTAATTCAAAGGAAGCGAGGACAGTAGCTCGTGCCTTTCTACAACACGTCCTGGCCATACATGGCGCTCCAAGGCAGGTAATCTCAGATGGCGGTGGTGAATTCATGAACGAGACGTTCAAAGAGGTGATGGCGATGGCAAACATCAGCCACCACAAAATCACCCCTATGCATCCCTCGAGTAATGGCATATTTGAAAGGGTAAATGGTACAATTATAAAGATATTACGGTCCCTAGTACAGGATAATCAAACCGGCTGGGACCAGATGCTTCCTCTGGTGGTGTTGGCGTACAATTCCGCGTACCATAGAGTCCTCAGAGATTCCCCTCATTTCCTCCTTTTTCACAGAGACCCCGTCCTACCTATAACTGAGTTCACCAGGCCAAGTGCCCCTTGGTACAACGCCGAAAACCTTGCAGCGGAAACAATGGCGTTAGCAAATGCATGTTTCGATAGGTGCCAAAAGTTCATAGAGGCTGCCACTATTGACAGGCACACGAAACGGCCCAGGGCTAGAGTAAAGCAGCTCGCCCTTGGTGATAGAGTAATCAGAAGGGTGAGCGATGTCATTTATGCCATCAAGCATATCAAGTCGGGACGTGAGTTCTGTGTCCACACGGACCGGATCAAACTCGAGGGCAATCTCTCTGTGTGTGAGAATAAGAACGTACGACGAGCTTTCCCCACACATGAGCAAGAGGTTACAGACCTACTACAGAGTAGCGAGTCTGACCCCTCC
Organism: Oratosquilla oratoria; assembly: GCF_046742065.1. Lineage (NCBI taxonomy): Eukaryota > Metazoa > Arthropoda > Malacostraca > Stomatopoda > Squillidae > Oratosquilla > Oratosquilla oratoria. Next base: position 20,020,150 of record NC_134803.1, on the reverse strand, counting down.
GAGTGACACCACTCGTGAGAAGGATTCCAACCTACCATCATGGTAGAGACTTTCTCTTCACACCTGCCGTCATTTGGCAGCGATCAGGTGCATATTTTTCCCCTAGTTCTGAAATATTTCCTGTAAATAATATTTGTTGCATATACATATTCCTTAGGAGTGTGATCCACTCGTAACCCCCCCCCCCCTCTTCTGTGCAAAGTTTCTGCCGATGCTCATTTTTACAGCTCTGCAAAGCATAAGTCTGTAGCAGGCAGCTAAACCCCTTGTGGCATGGAGCGGTTGGAACTCCGCAGCGCGTCGACAGGATGAAGCAGCATCTTGCACGCACACGCACCAGGTTGACGGGAAGATACAGCCATGTGACCTCTCCGTGTACGACATACACGTAAGTTGGAACCTGTCATGTCCATACTTTTTTTTCTTTCCCTTTTCAGTTGTGCATACATTCCCCATTTGTGAAAATATCAATATACCTCCTTCACACCCTGCCTCGGTTGCATGACAGCTAACCCCCCCCCTCCCTCTGGGACAAGATTCTGCTGTTGTTGTTTTTTACAGGTTACCCGTTTCTGCTGGTCGTGGGACGTCGAACACCTCTCAGATGACGAGAGGGCTCAGCACCGCCAAGTGAAGGACACCAACCCCTTCTCATGACAACACCATCGCCTGCAGAGGGGCAGAAGCCCTTGTATCTTTATTTCCCTTTTTTTTTTAATTTTTTTTTGTTCGTTGGGATTTTGCCGCGGAGGTTTTTTTTTTTATCGTAGTGATTGACGTAACTAGGCGACCCATTTTTGGTGGGCCACCTCTTTACGTCGTACACATCGGTTTTTCCCTCACGCTGAATTTGTATTTGTGTTCGGCGGCTGTCGCTGCCTTTTGTTGGCAGGGGGAGGGATGTGGCATGAGTAGGCAACGCCGAATTAGCGTCTCGCGTTGGGTCACGTGCTCCCGCGTTAAGTTGGCGTGGGACGCGACCCAGGGTGACCATTGTTTCTGCGGGGCGTCATCACATGACCCAGATGCTAGCAACTGATTGGATGACGCGCTAGGCTGACCCGCAGGGCGAGTAGCTCGCGGCCGGACATAGTCAGCCTCTCTCTGACTACGCTTCTAGACAGACGTGAGCCTAACTGGGTGCTGGTTACAGGACACAAAGAGTAAGTGTGATATTCTATTCACAGTGCCGATTAGTTTTCTCCCCCATTAAGCCTCCGATACACATTTCATATTCTGTGCTACAAATAAAGAGCCAACACATTCTACGTGTTTTAGTCATTTAGCCTAACCATTCGGACACCTTACCATATGTCCATCTTCTGTCTGGTCGTACTCTTCTCGCTTTCCATCTCATATGGTCCAGTCAGCAATACATTTGTTCTATCTGCCATTCTCCTTTCTGGATACCCTTCCTTTCCAGTTCCATTTCCGTTCTTTTATCGTGTCCACAATATCTTTCACTCCAGTCACTCTTTCACTCTTACCCACCTTACCCTCTTCCTCTTCTGTGTTTTTTTTCTAAGTCTTATCGTTGCTTTCTTTCCATCTCTTTCGCCAATTTCTAAGTTTCACATCAATAGATTATAACTAGAATATAAATTGGTTGATATTGTACCACCTTGCTTTACTTCTTTCTCGACACTTTTTTATGTTCTGTATCTTTATGTAGCCGAATTATTCCCATGGTTTTCACGCAAATGTGAAGTAGGATCCATAGAACGTTCTCATAGACTCCCTGTTTACGTATAGCTTTTATACCCGTTTGTCCTATCATGTAAAAAAAAAAAAAAAAAAAAAAAATCGTGATATACAAAAGCTAAGAGGGTTTGTTTTCTCTTCAGTTAGATGCTTCATTGTCTCCAGATGGTCGACAGTGTAGTATCCGCTTATAAAGCATGCTCTTGGCTTGTAAGAATCTCGGAAAACTTTTTGTACTAGTATGTATTTGATAAAGTAACTTCGGCAATTACGAAAGTCTTCCTGGTCTTCTTACTTATGAAGGAAAATCCCTGTAGCATGGCACATAATTTAGGATCGTTTTCCTCAAGTATTAAGTTGAGCTAATCTGCAGTGAACTTATATCCCTGCTTTCTTAAAGAAACCTACTGATATACCTTCTTCCTTAGGTGTTTTTTTTTCTTTTTTCATGTGTTTCAAACCGAATATTGATTTTTCATTTGTAACTTGCTATATTTTTAATTTATACAGATAAATTTACTGAGAGTAAAGCTCTTGCTAAAGTTCTTCTACTCTTTTTGCCACTTTATTTCAAATTGATAATGTTTCTATTAAATAGTGCCTTCGTTTTCATCTTTCAAAGAAATAATCTGTTGCCTCCAAAATATTAGTATACATCAAGCCTGTTTTATATTATCACCAACCCAAATAATCTAATCTCCATGTTCATGTTTTCCTTCCTCTTCTCTGGTGTCTCCCTTTTATCAATAAGAATGTCCACTTTACCTCTCTATTTCATTCCTCCTGGTCTCTAATTACATATTCCTACATTTCACAAGATCATTTGTTACTTTGGGGGCCTTTGCTTCTTTTACTGTTTCTTGTGCTCCCTATAACTTCATTGATTTCCTAATGATATCAAATAAACTAAAATTCATTGTATTTATATCGTATTCATTATTTCTCAGAGGTTCAAATTTTTTGTTTTTAATTTCCGTCTGAAATTCTAACTTGTTCTTTTTTAATCTTTACAAGTACTAAATTTTTCTTGAAGACCAAATTTTTTCTTTCATTTCTGAAAATCAGATTAATTATCCATGCAACCTATCATTCTATGGTCGCAACGTATATGTAACTTTATCCATAGCAGTAACATTGGTAATGCTGTTTCTCTCATCTTCTAATATAGTCTGTTTCGTTCTTTGTTATTCCCGTTGGACATGTCATTTGCGACTGGCAGACTTTTGGTAATAAGCGTTTATTATTCTAATATTGAAATACTCTTGGAAAATTGCTCGCACATCGATTCGATCATTTCTTTCATCCAAACTTCCTGATGCACGATTCACCCGTCACATTCTTCCATGATTTTACTCTGAAATCTCATACTACTAGTATGTATTTAGTGTTTTCTTGACCCGTCACCTGACAAGCATAAAAAATATCCATATTTAAAATCTAAAAGACTTATATTCAAAATCTAAAGTCGGCACGTAAACTAGATTTTTTTTTGGGGGGGGGGGGATATGCAAGGCTAGTTTGATTTGAATGGCCCTAGGAATATTTTCATCTCGTAATCGATAAAGCTCTTGTAGGCACAAAGATACTCGAGCCTATTCCCCAACGCCAGGGTGTCAATTCTCAGTTAGGTACTGTTGCTCTGATGGGATTCAAGAGCTCAAAAGAGTCAAAATCAACTCCCTAACAACACTAAGAATAAACATAAGATTCGAACATGGAGGCTGTAGGGTAAAGGCAGTGAAAATGTTCAAATTAGGTAGAATGGTACGCTAACGTAAAGCTAGTCTTCGGGAGATATGTTACGTCAAATAAACAAAATTTCCTTGTGAAATTGTAGGTGACCACGTAAACATAGTCATTGTTTTAGTATGAATTGCACACGTGTACCCAACAGGTCTCCTCCAGTTTCTCCATTCCATTGCCTTCGTCCTGGCAGACTCCTCTTACGCACCATTGAGGACATGGACGTAGATAGTCGCTGACGGCGAGCCGCTGGGCTGGCAGGTGTAGTTCCCGGAGTCTTTGGGCACAGCGTTTTGAACCATCAGGGAGGAGTGGGTAGCCTCGCCCCTTTCGGTGACCACGCTGACGCCGCCTCGGGCAGAGTCGTAGCTGATCTCCTAACGAAGAAAGGAACATGTAAGGTTTAATGTAGACTGGAGGCATAAACAAGCAAACATATATAACCCATTTCCTATATATTACAGTTAGGTAGATATATAACAGTTAAGTAAATACTTGAATTGTAGAGAAAAAACAGATGCCAGTGGGAAAACTTTGACTTTCTAAAGCTTTCGAGTGATAAATAAAAAAAATTGCCGGCAGAAGTGCATACGTGTTGAAGAAAGACTATGACAAAATAATGTCGGGAGACGGGATAGTTGGGGAATGTACACACTCCCACCCACACAGGTGCATCCACACCCACAGTTACCTCCATTACAAATGACAACTGTATCAACACTAGGATCTAACACAACACAACAATTTCATTTCACAGCCTCTGTCATTAACACAACATTTTACTTTTTAAAAGGACAAAATTGCTTTGACGATCGTCAGACAATTTTATTCAATCAAGAAAAAGGCTCTGGTCATCTCTATAAATTTTGTTTTGAGAAAACTCAAAAATGGTTTTCCTTAGTTGGGGGTCCGTTGCAGCCCAAAGGGCTTCACTGAACTCAAGGTCTCCTTTACAAGCTCATGTTACTGCTAAATAAAATTCAATGTTTTTTTTCGGCTCAAGGTGCACGAGTGGAGGAAGGTGCGTGGGGTGAGTGTGTGGGGGAGGGGATAGGTCAGGGTCCACGAGGGTGTGTGTGTTGGGAGGGGGCAAAAACCAAACCTCATTAGTTGATGAGCGCCTAATGCATTCAGTGCTAAAAGAACATCGATGAGGTGAGGTTGCAGTACTGCATTACTCCGGAAGCCACGAAGAAGGAATTTATGAACCACTCTTTTACGCGGAACACACATCTGAATGTGATCATCGTGATCTGATTGGGCTGAACCCATTGGTGACTTCGAATCCTTTGTTGTCTCCGAAGTTGAGGCAAGTCAGGGAAGGAGTCTTCTTCGTGGATTTAAACCAGAAGAACTAATCTTCATAAACCCAAAAGTATCGGTTAAACTTGTTTTCCCAACAGTACAGTTGAGATAAGTTCGTCAAAACTGCTCAAATGTGTTTAAATGGGTTTTGATTATTGTAAAAACGCAATTAGCAAATCAGTCTTGGAACGGAAAGAGATCTTTTTGTTCTATCGATCATGATAAAAGTTCAATCGTTTTATTTGTTGCCAGGCACCAGAAATGTAGAATAGGTAAATAGATATATGCATGAAGGAATAAATAAATGAGTAGATAAGTAAATAAGTAGATAGATAAATAACTAAGTAAATAAATAGATGGGTAAATAAATGAACAATAGATAGATAAACAAATAACATGGTAAATGAGTAAATAAATAAATAAAGAGACCTAGAATTTATGTTCCTAACTGCCTTTGCCCAAAAGCGGGATCCTTGGTTAAAAAAAAAAAAAAAAAAAAAAAAAAATCGTAATTGTAACGCAACGTCGACCGATGAGTCAACGAATCAAACTTTTTGGAAAAAAAAGTTGCAAAACTCCGCAAACAATTTCCCTTAATTGAATCGTCAAGGTACGCCGCGGCATTGTAATGAATGAGGAGTTATATAACTGATTTTCTTTATGATATTTCAATTGATTTTGTGTTATTTTATTTCATTTACTTACTCAATTTATCTATTAATCTACTATTTTGGAAGGGACGGCATTGTAATCAAATAGATCCAATTTATCAAGCGTGGTCTAATTAAAAAAAATCCTTCGTATGATTGTAACAGTCATCGCAGGGTTATAGCGATGAAAAAATTAATGAGTAAAAAAAAAAAAAAAAAGTACCTGCAAGATAGACGACATATAGAATCATCTACCCTTTACTTCTCTTCAAAACCCGTCACTAGCCTAACCTCCACTTAGAGGTGCAACCCTGAAGGGCTGACACTCGGTCTCCAGACAGGGATCAAAATGTCTTGATCTATCATAACTTTATTTCTTCTGCCTTTTTATTTAAGGAGAGCTGACAACTGCCGACTTCTTTCCTCACTCTACCACTATAAGCCGGGGACATAGAAACCGTCCCACACTGATGCGGGTTTATATGTCAAACATATTATATATGTATTTATGTTATGTACTTTTAAATGTATGTCATTTGCATGTCAAATTCGAGGTAATAATTACTGTTATTGTTATTATTTTTAGCTATAAAATGGAGAAAGAGTATGGCAGAAAATTTTGACTGCGGAAAAAAGATGTTTTGGAAGGAAATTAAGAGAGGAAGGGGAGGCGAGAAGTTGAGAAGAAAAGGTAAAAGGCTCAGATTGACAGATACTAACAATAGAGGAGGCGGTAAGGGGAAGATGGGCACAGTATTTTAGAAACCTGTTAAATGTGGAGGATAGGGAGGGATTGGTAGCAGTGGGAGGCGCTCAGAAAATGGAGGAGAATTAAGAAAAGATGAGGTGTAAGTAGTTATGAAAATTATGAGAACAGGTAAGGCACCTGGGTTAGATGGGTGTCATGTGGAATGTCTAAAGAAGGGAGGTGTAGTAATAGTAGACAGGCTATTGAGATTGTTTAATGTGTGTCTAAGGGAGGGCAGAGTGCCGGAGGACTAGAGGAGTGACTGTATAGTTTCACTTTACAAAGGAAGATGTGAAAATGTGAGTGTAGTAGTTTCAGAGCGATCAGTTTGTTGAATATAGTTGGGAAGGCTTATGGGAAGATTTTAATTAAGATAATTAGGAAAGGAACAGAGGAAGTGATTGATGAGGAACAGAGTGGGTTTAGTATTCATTCATTTATTTATTTACATAATTATCTATCTATTTATATGTTTGTTTATTTATCTGTTGATTTATCGACCAATTTATCTATTCATTCATTTACCGATGTATTTGCTCATTCATTTACTTGTTTATTTATTCATTTATTCTATTATTTAAAAAAAAAAAATTGAATATATGAAAGTATATGAAAGGTTCATCTTATACATGGCTGCCGCCCCGCGAAACGATAATATTTAGTTGAGAGAAATCCCCGGCCGTTTACGGGCTAGAAATAAGTCCTTGGTCCGGTGTTGATGTTGAGAGATCGAGCAGTAGTGGCTACCCACACAACATCCTTTTTACTTATACTTTATACGAAGTGATGAAACAAATATAATCCAAGGAGACTGGACACCGACACTCTAACTGTATGGTAACCTTTGTGAATAAGGCCTCTACCGAGCTATACTGTCAATACAGTCCTCCCTGACTGACAGCTATTAAGATTGCGGATCCTGTTGAGGAAGACAATTTCAAATTGTGCCATTGCATTTAACTAAAATTCAATGAGGTATATATATATATATATATTTATATCTATATATATTTATATATATATCTATTTGATATAGTATATATATATATATATATATATATATATATATATATATATAAATACGTATATTGAGAATAAACTAACCTAAATATAACATCAGAACAAAGCAAGTTTCAAGTGGGTTGTTTTTACATTTAAGGGATTTTAATCATTGCATTGATTGGGATAACACAAAGAAAATTGTCTTAAGTAAGGACATTAAGGAGAGGAATATCATAGAATCATGTTATATAAAAGCTTCATTTGAGAACAACATGAATATGAGTATGGGAATGTATAAATTAGATAACTTTATAACATACAAAATTGTTGACAGTAGTCGGCTCAAACGTCCGGTAGTACTGAGAGAGTGAGGTCACAATGGAATTGTTCTAATTTCCCCCTAGTGTGCTTCTTTTGTACGTATATTGTCACTGTTTCCTTACTCTGTACCTTTGAAAATGTCTTAAATAGAAGAAAACGGTCGGTCACCTTTCATTTTATTTTCCGAGTGGTTTTATTACACATTTTGTGAATCTTGTGTTTTTGTGATTTATTCGCATAATGGATACCACACGTCATCTCCAATAATTTTCTTTATACTCTCTTCATACTTTCCATTGTCACTTCATTGTGCTCTTCATTTATAAAGGCACATAAACTGAAACTTCGCTTCAAATTTTTGAAGAACTGTTTGGATGAACAAATGATGCCAATATCGTTACTTACCAAGACATTAGTGAAATTGCAGCAAAAATCATTTGAAGAATTTGAAAGGATTATACTAAAGAAACACATTGACATTGTGAAGATCGAAGTGAATGATTCTATTAAAATTACAAGTGAAAAGAAAAGTGCATTTCATAAAGCATTTCCTGAGGAGTGGAAAGGTAAACCGTTAGACTATGTATTTGGCACATTAAGAAAGAAATGTAAGAAATTAGAACTTCAACTGAAAAATAAATTGAACCGACTAATAATTGATGATGATTGGAGCAAGCATGCAAATTCCGATTTTATTCTTAATCTTTCTGATAAACCTTTAAGTTTTGATGCAAAATGTGCCTTAGGATATGGATTAAAATTTACTGCCAACTACCAACAGGTCAACTATGTTGATATTGCCAAGGGTTTTTGAAATTTAGAAAAATACAGTGATGTCCCAGTCCAAGACATTAGTATTTGTAAAGGTTTTGTTTATAATGCTATGAATGTGACAAATTATCCAAGCTGTCCAAAAAGGTTTGTCACAACATTAAACGCCTTAACGAAAGACAAGGACTTGCATATAACAAAGGCTGACAAAAGCAATTGTATTGTAATTATTAACAGAAGTGATTATATTGAAAAAATGGACACATTATTAAGTGATGAAGAAACGTATATGATGGTAAACAAGAACCCATAAGAGACGGTTAACAGTGAGTTCAATAAAAAACTTAAGTAATTGCTTGTTGGAAACAATGAACTTATCAAACAACTTGTATCGTTGTCACCGTCATTATCTTATATGTACGGTTTGATTAAAACTCACAAAATCAATAATCCAGCTAGACCTACCATTTGCTCTCTTGGTTCTTGCACTTACAAATTGTCCAAGTGGTTGGTGTCGCTATTAATCCCTCTTGTAGGTACTATTTCCCATTCTCATATAAAAAACAATGTTGATCTCATCGAAAAGCTATCTGGTCAAAATCCCCCCTTTGTTTTTATTCTTGTTAGTATTGATGTTACTAGTTTATTCACTCGAGTTCCCGTTTTAGTTTGTTGGTATATTTAGAAGATGAATTGAAGAAATATGATATGCCTCTGCCGGTCCACACAATAATCAGTCTCATTAAGTTATGTGTGTTAGATTCAAAATTTGAATTTAATGTAAATTTTATATGCAAAAGTTTAGAATGGGAATTAGGAATCCTTTATCTCCTGTTTTAAGCAACTTGTATATGGAATTATTGAAAGAGATATTTTGACCAACCTTTAGACAATTTCTTATTAAGGTTAAACAGTTTGTTACCATCAATTAGATTTACAAAAGAAATTGAACAGAACAATAGTCTGCTCTTTTTGGATGTTATGATATATAGATTTGGTAATAAATTTAAATTAGATGTTTACAAGAAACCTACCAATGTCCTTTCATATATTCATTATTATTCTTATCACCACCTTAAGACTAAAGTATTAGTATTCACTTCAATGTTTCTAAGGACCTTTAGAGTTTGTTGCCCAGAATTTTTAGACCAAGAAATTGAAACCATTTATGACATTGGTAATAAATTGAAATATCCAAAACACTTAATTGACGTAGCTCAAAACACAGCAAAGAAATCTTTTTATAGTCTTACACATAATCAGTAATTCAGTTTTAAGAATATTTTAACCCTCCCTTTTCATCAAAATTTTGTTAGTTTAACTCGTACTTTAGATGAATTTGGCGTCCAATTTGTCTTTAAAAATAAAAACACTGTTAAAACAGGTTGATTAAAAATTCACCTGCTTGTAATGAAGGCTGTGTTTATAGTATCCCTTGCAAAAATTGTAACTTTAATTATATTGGACAAACAGGCAAGGATTTAAAATTGAGAATAAACCAACATAGATATAACATCAGAACAGGGCAAGTAGTGGGTTGTTTTTACATTTAAGGTATTTTAATCATTGCATTGATTGGGATAACACAAAGAAGATTGTCTCAAGTAAGAACATTAAGGAGAGGAATATCATAGAATCATGTTATATAAAAGCTTCATTTGAGAACAACATGAATATGAATATGGGAATGTATAAATTAGATAACTTTATAACATACAAAATTATTGACAGTAGC